>NC_069499.1:1545888061-1545893061 GCF_027579735.1 Bombina bombina
CGGTCTAACGTAAGACTTATACCGCTGCGACCTCCACCACCCTAATGAGCGGATGCGATCCGAGGACCAACCCAACTCTGCTGCCGTCGTCGCTGCCCGCCACAGCCGGAAAGGAGTGTGGAGCAATTCGAGACCCGTCTAGACCAGCCTTTTGCGCTGCCCCTATCCAGACCTTTCCAAACTGGTATCTTGGTCAGCGGGTCTCCATTAGCATGTATCAGAAGCCTGGAGGAGCCTCCTGGCCGCACTTCCAGGTAAGATGACACTAGCCGCACGGGGCAACAGGCAACCCCTGCTGCCCCGCAGGGAAAGCCAAGCTCCCCGGCCCTCCTGGTCAGTTTTGGACCTGGGAATGAACAATAGCACGGAGTCATCCACCAGCCTGACATGGCTGTGCATGACCCCCCTGTGGCCGCCGTTCTGGCTCGCGGTACCAACTCACCCACCCTTAATGCGCCATGAAACGCCAAGCCAAAGGCCGCCCGAAGAGGCGAGCCTCAAAAGGTGAGGAACATACTTCTGGCAGTACTTCAGTAATTTTACCAGCCGTTCTGCCGTAATGGGCTCCCTTGTGTCCCGTCGTGGAACTTCCAGACGGCCCCACCCCCTCAAAAGCTGTTTAACAAGAAAGGAGCGCGACTCGTCTTAAAGACGTATAGCCTGCAGAAAAAACGCCACAGCCGATAGCCCTCGCGACCACCGCCCCCTTTTTTGCTCGCTTACCTCTCAGTTCCGCCAGCCAGCGCAACAGAAACCCCTGTTCACCCTCACAGGAAGGGAACTCACGAAGGTCACAAAAACCTACCCATTCGCTCCAGTACCTGACATATGCCGACCATGTGCTGGGTGCCAACGAAGCCCGCAACAACGGATCAGTTGCTGTAGTCCCTCGCCATCTGCCACAAAAAGAGAGGGCAAGAAAGATCGTTAGGAGCCCGCGGCAGGGCGCCACGCCCGCCCTAATTGCCCCCCACTGGAAGCGAGACAGTGCATCTGCGACGATAATTCTGCACCCCCTGGCACATGCCGGGCCCTTAAAATCAATGTTCCGTTGCAAACATCTCAACACCAGGTGTCGCAATTAATGCACCACCACAGGCGATGAAGCAGAAAGCCTGTAAGCGCAAACACCACGCTGAGATTATCCGTCAGAAAATCACAGCCCTGTTACTAAACAGGTGACCCCACAATTCCACCGCAACCAGTATAGAGAAACAATTCCAGAAAGCAAAGATTGCGTGTAAGCCCTCTGGTCGTCCACTTCGGTCGGCCAGGGCTCCGCACTCCAAGCCCCTTCAAAGTAAGCCCCATACCCGGATGCTCCTGCAGCGTCCGTGAACAGATGTAGCGCTTGGTTGGATAACGGATCCCCTCGCCACATGCAGATGCCGTTAAAGTCCTGGAGAAACCTCTCCCAGACCTGAAAATCCGCCACGAGGTCCCTCGTGATGCGAACGCACGATGTCGGAGCCCTACCTCCACCCAAACACCGCTCTAGTCGCTTGCTAAACACCCTACCCCACGGGATAACTCTCCCTGCAAAGTTAAGGAGGGCCAAGGAGCAATTGCAGCTCCGCAGCGAACATGGTCTGTGCAACCATGGCCCGACTACAGCCGCCAACATCTTGGCGACCTTTTCCTTAGGCAACCTACATTCACCTGCCACCGAATCATCTCGATGCCTAGGAACGTCAAGCACGTGCACGGCCCCTCCGTCTTATCCTCTGCCAGAGGAACCACCAAAACTGGCCATCATGAACCTCATGACTTTCATTAAAGAGGCACACTCTTGCGAGTTGGCCGCCCTACCAGGAGAAAGTCATCCAAGTAGTGCGCAACTCTATCACTTCCAGCCACCGAGAGACACCGCCCAGTGCAGGAAAGTACTGAATGCTTCGAAGTACGCGCAGGATATCGAACAGCCCATGGGCAGACAACGGTCAACATATTAACCCCCTTCAAACCAACACCCCATCAGCCCGAAGTGATGATGGGTGAATCAGGAGAAGCCGAAACGCGGATTCTATGACTAATTTCGCCATCAATGCTCCCGTGCCCCGATTCCCTAACCAGAGCCAGCGCGTCGTCAACGACTGGTAACGGACCGAGCTCAATTCCTCCGGAATGGCTATCGTTCACGTGACCCGCCCTTTCGGATAAGAGAGGTGTTGTATGAGCCTGAACTTACCCGTCTCCTTCTTGGGGACAACCCCTAGCGGGGAAACAACTAAATCCGGGCAGTGGCAATTCCCTGAAAGGGCCTGCCACCCTACCCAAGGCCACTTCTTTGCCCAGCTTCTCCCTAACTGCCTCAGGGTATTGGGAAGCCGATTTCAGGTTTTTCCTGTCTCGGGCCCCCAACACCCGGCCAACTACCGGGATCACAAAGCCCTCACGCAATCCGCTATCCAAAAGCTGAGCAGCCGCCCTATCCGGGTACCTACGCAACCACTTGCCAGTGACCTGGACCCTAAGTGGTGAATCCGCCCTTAGTCCCAGCGCCTCCTTTGCCCCCAAACCGATCAGTTTGGGTATCTCGCTTTTTGGAGCAATCAGCACCGGGGGGTGTTGACCGCTGCAGAACTTACAGACGTGCTTGAACGTGCACGATGTGCCCCCGCTTGCACGCTTTGGTCCTGATACCGCCAGCATACACCCCCTTGCCGCCGTCGATAGCGCAAAGTCTGCCTCCCCCCGGGCGATGCCGCTATGGCGCCCCCCTTGCGCCTTCCTTTCCGCATCAAGATGCGCCCAGAGGTGCAAATCCATCGTACCAAAATCAAGCAGTGGGTTGCCCACCTTCTTTTTTCCGATATAACAATCGTACTCTCTCCGACGCACCATCGGCAAAACTTCCTGTGATAGCGTCGATGTGTCAACGTACTTAAAGAGGGCAGTCCCCTGATCAGGAAACCTCTCCAAGTAGCAGGTGGCGTAGACCCGAGGAAACACGATGGCCACTCCTCAAGGGTATCAGGCCGCCTAAATTTCTTAGGGCCCGTACCATCCTCCGCCATTTCCTTAAACTTATAAGCCTCTGCAGACAGCTCAAACATATTTACATACTTACCGTCCTGGATACGCTTCACGAGGTCTTAGATTTAAGGTGTGCATGCAAACTGTGTACCTGGCACGAATAAGTATCCCCGTGTACTGCTGCCTTCTGTTCACCGCCTGTGGTGACCCCCCCAGCAACCCCTAGGAGTTGAGATGACTGCGTCCCCACTACTGGCATTGCCATCCCCGTGATTGCCCCCAACTCATCTTTCTCAACATTCTATACATCCTCCTATGCCCTTTCGTGTGCAAACCCAGGGACCCATCTATCTCAGATCCCGGACCTGACCCACTAGAGCTGGAAGAATTACACCGCCCCCTAGGTAAACCAAGTTGCATCTCACCAGAGGAAGCACCCGATGTGGCTTGGCCTTGTCCAGAAGCACTGCTGACTCCTCTAGGCACGAGAGCTCCGGAACTCTGAGTCGCCATGTCCCTGCTGGATGAGGATGTCCTGGGTACCTACAAAATAGAAGCCAAGAGGGGAGTACCTCGGGAAGAGCCAGCCATCTCCTCCCTATCCCCCCCTTCCTCAAATTCTAGATAACCTTCCCGGTCGCTATCACTCACACCCGTATGCCGCACTCACATCATCATCCGTACTGGTGGCCACCCGCTAGCCGAATCCTCTTGAAATCTCACGGTCCTACACCGACCCTGAGACTTCGATCCCCTAGCCTCTCTCGCCTGCCCCCTCCCGGGGCTCTCTAGGCCTTCCCCAGGCCAACGCTAATACTAGCATGCCCCCTTTTTAACAGCCCCCCTTGTGGCTATTTGCTCCGATCGTGCTGGTGAGGTCCTGCTGGGCATCATTATGCCCTGCAGGCCTTGCGCCTGGGGCTCCGCTACTGCGGTGTCGCCCCTTGAGCTGTGTGCCACGATGGCCCCCTTATTTGCGGTCTTGGCCGCGGGGGCCTTTCCTTTACTTTGGGCCGCGGCGCGTGCGGAAGCCGCATTAGCTTTGCCCCCTCCTAACGTAGTCCGCGAGCGCGAGGAGGGTGCCCTTTCAGCATCCCCTCCCTTATTACTGGGTCCAGCTGCGGCTCTAGTGCGCACACCCTGCTGCGACACCCCCGGAGTGCCCTCCGAGGGGCCCTGCTGCCCCGCTGCCACATTCACAGTTGCCTCATGACTCCTCACTTCTGCCCCTCGCTCTGACCCGCCATAAGCCCCCCCAGTCTCCTGGGCCCCGTCAGGCTTGCCCCCAAGAGCGGGTGTCCCCCCCCGAGGTGCTCCCTTCTTACCTTCGGAGCCCGGGGGGAACGATCCGCTCTGCTCGCTGTCCGGATTACGAGTGCCGCAAGCGGAAGTGACGTCACCAGTTACGTAAGGACGCGCGACGGCCGCCGGAAGTCGACGTGGCGGCCATTTTAGATGCCACGAGGGACGACAAACCGGAGGCCTGCACAGCACCATAGGCCGAAGCCTGGGCCTGAAGTACCGCCGGACCCGACGACGCACCCGCGAGGACCGACGCCAAGGACTGCAGGAGGGCCACCGCCGCCCGCCACCTGATTCCTCAGAGAGGACCACCGCCGCAGGTAAGGCCGCACTGCTCCCACTACCCGCAGCCAACGAAACCCTCCCCAGAGGTGCACGCACCCCTTAAAGCCTCGCTGGGCCCCTGCTACTACAGGCCCCTGCCTAAGCCTACATCGGAACCCCCGGGTATATCCCCGGGACCCCCCGGAGCCGAAACCGGAGCTCCCCTGGGACCCCCTAGGCCCTAAAACTGAACCGCCTAGCGCGCCAACTCGCCCCTCAGGACCTACCTCCCCTGGGGGCCTACACTCTGACCCGACCGGCTGATAAGCGGACCGGGACCACCATCCCCCTCTAAATTCTCCTGTGCAGGAGAAGAGAACAACACTGGGGCTACCCCCCCCCCAAGGGAGAAACGGGCAGACACAGCCCAGACCCATGGCCCAGACCCACCGTGACAG
>NC_069499.1:1546198061-1546356996 GCF_027579735.1 Bombina bombina
TTTATAAACATGTTCAGTGAACTTTGTAACAAAAAAAACTGTTTTATTATTTCATAATGTCTTTCGAATTACAGTCCTTTATAATTATAAAGAAGGAATCTTAAATAATCTGTATTGTGCTTGGTAAACTGTCACATGACATTAAAAAAAAAAGTATCGGTAATTGGTATCGGCGAGTATTTGAAAACAAGTATCGGTACTTGTACTCGGTCATAAAAAATGGTATCGTGCAACCCTAATATTAACCCCTAAACCGCCGCTCTCCCGCCAATCAGCCAATAGAATGCAAGCTCAATTCTATTGGCTGATTGGATCAGCCAACAGGATTTTTCCTACCTTAATTCCGATTGGCTGATAGAATCCTATCAGCCAATCGGAATTCAAGGGACGCCATCTTGGATGACGTCATTTAAAGGAACCGTCATTCGTTGGGTAGTCGTCGGTCTGGATGGATGCTCCACGTCGGCTGGCTTCAAGATGGACCCGCTCCGGATGGATGAAGATAGAAGATGCTGCTTGGATGAAGACTTCTGCCCATCTGGAGGTCCTCTTCTGCTCGGATCGGATGAAGACTTCTGCCCTTCTGGAGGACCACTTGTGCCCGGCTGGGTGAAGACGTCTCAAGGTAGGGTGATCTTCAAGGGGTTAGTGTTAGGTTTTATTAAGGGGGCATTGGGTGGGTTTTAGAGTAGGGTTGGGTGTGTGGGTTTAAATGTTGGGGGGGATTGTATTTTTTTTACAGGTAAAAGAGCTGATTACTTTGGGGCAATGCCCCGCAAAAAGCCCTTTTAAGGGCTATTTGTAATTTAGTATAGGGTAGTTTAAAAATTTGTAATTATTTTTTTATTTTCTGTAATTTAGTGTTTTTTTTCCGTACTTTAGTTTATTTAATTTAATTGTAATTAATTGTATTTAGTTTAGGCAATTAATTTAATTATAGTGTAGTGTTGGCTGTAATTGTAACTTAGGTTAGGGTTTATTTTACAGGTAAATTTGTATTTATTTTAGCTAGGTAGCTATTAAATAGTTAATAACTGTTTAGTAACTATTGTACCTAGTTAAAATAAAGACAAAGTTGCCTGTAAAATAAAAAATAAACCCTAAGCTAGCTACAATGTAAATATTAGTTATATTGTAGCTAGCTTAGGGTTTATTTTATAGGTAAGTATTTAGTTTTAAATAGGAATAATGTAGTTAATACTAGTAAATTTATTTAGATGTATTTAAATTATATTTAAGTTAGGGGGGTGTTAGGGTTAGACAGGTTTAGGGGTTAATAACTTTATTATAGTGGCGGCGACGTTGGCGGCGGCGGCAGATAAGGGTTTAATAATTGTAGTTAGGTTGCGGCGACTTTGGGGGTGGCAGAGTATGGGTTAATAAATATAATGTAGGTGTCGGCGATGTTGGGGGCAGCAGATTAGGGGTTCATAAGTATAATGTAGGTGGCGGCGGTGTCCGGAGCGGAAGATTAGGGGTTAATAATTTAATGCAGGTGGCGGCGATGTCAGGGGCGGCAGATTAGGGGTTAATAAGTGTAAGATTAGGGGTGTTTAGACTCGGGGTTCATGTTAGGGTGTTAGGTGCAGACATAAAATGTGTTTAGGAGCTGAACGCTGCTTTTTTGCAGGTGTTAGGATTTTTTTTCAGCCGAATCTGTCCCATTGTTTCCTATGGGGAAATCGTGCACAAGCACGTTTAGCCAGCTTACCGCTTCCGTAAGCAGCGCTGGTATTGAGGTGTGATGTGGAGCTAAATTTTGCTCAACTCTCACTTTTGAGAGGCTAACTCCGGGTTGAAAAAAACCTGTAATACCAGCGCTGTTTGTAGGTGAGTGGTGAGCTGGAACTGAGCGTTAGCACCGCAAGCCTTACCGACAAAAACTCGTAACCTAGCCGATAGTTATTATCTTTTTAAATTGGCTACATACAATAGTCATAATACTAATATTGAGGACTAGTGATATTATCTCCATCTACATCTCTTAAAATGCGCATATTCCACCAAAGAGACATCTTTGACACATACCATAAAAAATTTTTATGCTGCACCAGTACCGGTATTGCCTAATTTAGGACTACAAATGGGCAAATTCATCCCTTTACAGGTGCGCGATAAATAGCCAGCCATTACAAGTGGCTGGTTATTGCTACCGTGAGCTCGTGGTAGCATTAAGTGCTCAGAAAATTAACCAGAGATCAGATCTCTGGTTATTTTCAAAGAGTGCCCCAAAACAAAGTATATTGTATTTTTTATATTTTAAAAAAATGTAGCATTTTATTTTATTAAAAAATAACAGCATGAAGCAGTTTTTAGAGGTTAAAATTGGCAGGTATTATTATTATTATTATTATTATTATATATATATATATTCATATACATATATATTTACATCTGCCACCATTCGCTGTGCTAGGTTCTCATGCCATGCCTCACGGCATGTGAATGAGGCTCCCATTGAAGCCTATTGAAGCGCGATGATTCCGTGCAATGCGAACGCAAGGTCACTTTTTCATTGCACCTAACTTGTAATACAAGAGCACTGGTATTACAAAGTTGAGCACAGATATCACCCTAGTGAAAGTAATATTTTGCACTCCGCTTGTAATCTAGCCCCCAAAGTTTGGAACATTTCATGTATCAAATACTGTGATCTACGATTGGTACAACTAAAAATGTCAGTGCACTAGATTGAAATGTACATTACAGTGATGTTAACTCACAGGTTTGAGAAGCCCTCTACATTGAAAACAAAGATTTTTAAATCACACTTTGGTCTAATATTTTTCCTATTGTTTGGTTTCTCTCTAGAATATCAGCCCTTTTAGAATGAAAATTGTCTAACAATCTGACACATCCTTTATATTAATTCCCTAATGGAAGATACTACAAGGTTCGGATTTTACCCACACCCCTCACTAATATCTCATTGTTTGACAATCATGTAGACGTAGCTGTCTATCCATGGCCTCAACCACTCTAAAAACTCTATTCCTTTTTTTTATAATTATTGTCATTCAAGGCAGAAACCCCAACATACTGTAATAAAATGTTCTCTTTTTCAAGCAGCAACGACAATAATTTGACAACAAAAGTGACAAAATCCAGTTATTTTTCACACAAGGGAGTAAAATGACAATAATGTTTTGGAGTTGTCTATAACCAAAACAACCTATCACCAGAGCTCTCAATTATGCCGCAATTTATGTAATTGCCCTGAATTTGGACAATTGTCTGATTTTCCTGTTTTGGATTATGTCCAGTCCTTCTCCTTGTCTGATAAACATACTGAGCTATGTGCACTAGACAATTTTTCCACATGAATACAATTTCCTCTAGAAATTGTACTAGTTTGAGGGAACAATCCAGACTGGCCAACCATTTTGACTGAGTATTGTGCTCATGCCCTGTATATATTTTTTAATTAGCAAGCAATTATTTACCAGTGATAGTCATCAAAGTTAATTTGACCTTTTCTTGCATTGTTTTAATTAGTAGTTATTTGCATTTTTTTTAATAAAAGTCTTTAAGCAGACTAAGAACCTCTGGCAAGCAACTAAAGCTTTTCCAGAAGGGGAAAAAATGGCAAGGGCAATGAGGGTTTAGAATGAGCCCTGCAAAAAGCAACAGATACATAGGTGAACCCACTAAGGAATTAAAGCTCCAAAAGAGAACCATGGTTGAGTGGAATTGAAAGGAGAGACTAGTGCAGAGAGATATGGGTCCTGTTATTTGGGAAAATATTTGATCTGTGCTACATAGAAGGCTGATATACTGTTCGGATAAAAATGGGGCATAGGAGTCTTGAGAGTCATAATAAAATAGGACAGCAAAATAACCTGCTGATATGCAGTCCAGAATTTGGTGGATTCCAAACGCCACAGATGAACAAAATACTGTATCAGCACCCCATCCCACAATACTAGAGTTTGATTTTAGGATATAGATTGATAGGCCAAAATGTCTAGCTCATAATCCAGCATCCAGCATCCACATTGAAAAACAAAGTTGATTATGATCTTATAAATTTTAAGTATGGATCTGTGAATTTAGAGTAAGCTTCACACTCACAGAATGACATTAATTTTATATTACAACTCCCCCAATAAAAGACATGGTAATACTAGGTTGATATGGCACCTAAGTAACTGTAATATAAGGTAAGCTTAGTGATTGGAGATAAGGTTGATTTTGCTATCAGGCTAATGATCTCTATAACTGATGCACAAGAGGTGGCAGATCTGAAGGGTTAACCATAAGTTTATCCTGTGCTAGGGTTGGGAGCAGTATAAAACTGGCAGCTGGTGTTATTTGTTCATGTGCTACCAGATGTTATATATATCACATTCTATAGTCTCCTCTCAGGAATATGATGAGTGAACATCTCTTACCCCCCCAGGGAGCATCGTCCTGTTTGGGATTGGGACAATCATTATGAACGGCTTTAGGATCATAAACTCAGCGAGGCGTCTGCACTGCCCGAACTACATCATCAACATTATCCACCCTGCCATACACGCTACATTTGTCATTGTTCAGGTAAGCGTGTTCTTGTGCCTTCTGCTTTCTCTGTGCTGTGTGTCTCAGCTCCCTGCTCTCCTTCTGCTTTATCTGCCCTTGGTGACCCTGTGTTGTGTCTCAGCTCACTGCCCTCCATCTGCTTTATCTTGGTGACCCCGTGTTGTGTCTCTACTAACGTTCCTGTATTAACTGTATCTGCCTCCTGCTTTCCCTGCGCAAATTGTCTCTGCCTCCTACTCATAGTTTGCTATTTGTATCTGCCTCCTGCTCTCCCTGTGCCGTATATCTCTGCCTCCTACTCATAGTGTGCTATTTGTATCTGCCTCCTGCTCTCCCTGTGCCATATGTCGCTGCCTCCTACTTATAGTGTGCTTTTTGTATCTGCCTCCTGCTCTACCTGTGCCATATGTCTCTGCCTCCTACTCATAGTGTGCTACTTGTATCTGCCTCCTGCTCTCCCTGTGCCATATGTCTCTGCCTCCTACTCATAGTGTGCTATTTGTATCTGCCTCCTGCTCTCCCTGTGCCATATGTCTCTGCCTCCTACTTATAGTGTGCTTTTTGTATCTGCTTCCTGCTCTACCTGTGCCATATGTCTCTGCCTCCTACTCATAGTGTGCTACTTGTATCTGCCTCCTGCTCTCCCTGTGCCATATGTCTCTGCCTCCTACTCATAGTGTGCTGTATGCATCTGCCTCCGGCTCTCCCTGTGCCGTATGTTTCTGCCTCCTACTCAAAGTGTGCTATTTGTATCTGTCTCCTGCTCTCCCTGTGTCGTATATCTCTGCCTCCTACTCATAGTGTGCTATTTGTATCTGTCTCCTGCTCTCCCTGTGCCGTATATCTCTGCCTCCTACTTATAGTGTGCTATTTGTATCTGCCTCCTGCTATCCCTGTGCCGTATATCTCTGCCTCCTACTTATAGTGTACTATTTGTATCTGCCTCCTGCTCTCCCTGTGCAATTGTCTCTGCCTCCTAATCATAGTGTGCTATTTGTATCTGCCTCCTGCTCTCCCTGTGCCGTATGTCTCTGCCCCCTACTTATAGTGTACTATTTGTATCTGCCTCCTACTCTCCCTGTGCCGTATATATCTGACTCCTACTCATAGTGTGCTATTTGTATTTGCCTCCTGCTCTCCCTGTGCTGTATATCTCTGCCTCCTACTCATAGTGTGCTATTTGTATCTGCCTCCTGCTCTACCTGTGCCATATTTCTCTGCCTCCTACTCATAGTGTGCTATTTGTATCTGCCTCCTGCTCCCCCTGTGCTGTATGTCTCTGCCTTCTACTTAAAGAGTGCTATTTGTATCTACCTCCTGCTCTCCCTGTACCGTATGTCTCTGCCTCCTACTCATAGTGTGCTATTTGTATCTGCCTCCTGCTCTACCTGTGCCATATGCCTCTGCCTCCTACTCATAGTGTGCTATTTGTATCTGCCTCCTGCTCTCCTTGTGCTGTATGTCTCTGCCTCCTACTCATAGTGTACTATTTGTATCTGCCTCCTGCTCTCCCTGTGCTGTATGTCTCTGCCTCCTACTTATAGTGTGCTATTTGTATCTGCCTCCTGCTCTCCCTGTGCCGTATGTCTCTGCCTCCTACTTATAGTGTGCTATTTGTATCTGCCTCCTGCTCTCCCTGTGCCGTAAGTCTCTGCCTCCTACTCATAGTGTGCTATTTGTATCTGCCTCCAGTTCTCCCTGTGCCGTAAGTCTCTGCCTCCTACTCATAGTGTGCTATTTGTATCTGCCTCCTGCTCTCCCTGTACCGTAAGTCTCTGCCTCCTACTCATAGTGTGCTATTTGTATCTGCCTCCTGTTCTCCCTGTGCCGTAAGTCTCCGCCTCCTACTCATAGTGTGCTATTTGTATCTGCCTCCTGCTCTCCCTGTACCGTAAGTCTCTGCCTCCTACTCATAGTGTGCTATTTGTATCTGCCTCCTGCTCTCCCTGTACCGTAAGTCTCTGCCTCCTACTTATATTGTGTTATTTATATCTGCCTCCTGCTCTCCCTGTGCTGTATATCTCTGCCTCCTACTCATAGTGTGCTATTTTTATCTGCCTCCTGCTCTCCCTGTACCGTAAGTCTCTGCCTCCTACTCATAGTGTGCTATTTGTATCTGCGTCCTGCTCTCCCTGTGCCATATGTCTCTGCCTCCTACTTATAGTGTGCTTTTTGTATCTGCTTCCTGCTCTACCTGTGCCATATGTCTCTGCCTCCTACTCATAGTGTGCTACTTGTATCTGCCTCCTGCTCTCCCTGTGCCATATGTCTCTGCCTCCTACTCATAGTGTGCTGTATGCATCTGCCTCCGGCTCTCCCTGTGCCGTATGTTTCTGCCTCCTACTCATAGTGTGCTATTTGTATCTGCCTCCTGCTCTCCCTGTGTCGTATATCTCTGCCTCCTACTCATAGTGTGCTATTTGTATCTGTCTCCTGCTCTCCCTGTGCCGTATATCTCTGCCTCCTACTTATAGTGTGCTATTTGTATCTGCCTCCTGCTATCCCTGTGCCGTATATCTCTGCCTCCTACTCATAGTGTACTATTTGTATCTGCCTCCTGCTCTCCCTGTGCTGTATGTCTCTGCCTCCTACTTATAGTGTGCTATTTGTATCTGCCTCCTGCTCTCCCTGTGCCGTATGTCTCTGCCTCCTACTTATAGTGTGCTATTTGTATCTGCCTCCTGCTCTCCCTGTGCCGTAAGTCTCTGCCTCCTACTCATAGTGTGCTATTTGTATCTGCCTCCTGTTCTCCCTGTGCCGTAAGTCTCTGCCTCCTACTCATAGTGTGCTATTTGTATCTGCCTCCTGCTCTCCCTGTACCGTAAGTCTCTGCCTCCTACTCATAGTGTGCTATTTGTATCTGCCTCCTGTTCTCCCTGTGCCGTAAGTCTCTGCCTCCTACTCATAGTGTGCTATTTGTATCTGCCTCCTGCTCTCCCTGTACCGTAAGTCTCTGCCTCCTACTCATAGTGTGCTATTTGTATCTGCCTCCTGCTCTCCCTGTACCGTAAGTCTCTGCCTCCTACTCATAGTGTGCTATTTGTATCTGCCTCCTGCTCTCCCTGTACCGTAAGTCTCTGCCTCCTACTTATATTGTGTTATTTATATCTGCCTCCTGCTCTCCCTGTGCTGTATATCTCTGCCTCCTACTCATAGTGTGCTATTTTTATCTGCCTCCTGCTCTCCCTGTACCGTAAGTCTCTGCCTCCTACTCATAGTGTGCTATTTGTATCTGCCTCCTACTTTTCCTGTGCTGTATGTCTCTGCCTCCTACTTATAGTGTTCTATTTGTATCTGCCTCCTGCTCTTCCTGTGCTGTATGTCTCTGCCTCCTACTCATAGTGTGCTATTTGTATCTGCCTCCTGCTCTCCCTGTACCGTATGTCTCTGCCTCCTACTCATAGTGTGCTATTTGTATCTGCCTCCTGCTCTCCCTGTGCTGTATGTCTCTGGAACCTACTTATAGTGTGCAATTGTCTCTGCCTCCTACTCATAGTGTGCTATTTGTATCTGCCTCCTGCTCTCCCTGTGCTGTATGTCTCTGGAACCTACTTATAGTGTGCTATTTGTATCTGCCTCCTGCTCTCCTTGTGCTGTATGTCTCTGCCTCCTACTTATAGTGTGCTATTTGTATCTGCCTCCTGCTCTCCCTGTACCGTATGTATCTGCCTCCTACTTATAGTTTGCTATTTGTATCTGCCCCCTGCTCTCCCTGTACCGTATGTCTCTGCCTCCTACTTATAGTGTGCTCTTTGTATCTGCCTCCTACTTATAGTGTGCTATTTGTATCTGCCTCCTGCTCTCCCTGTGTTGTATGTCTCTGCCTCCTACTTATAGGGTGCTATTTGTATCTGCCTCCTGCTCTCCCTGTACCGTATGTCTCTGCCTCCTACTTATAGTGTGCTATTTGTATCTGCCTCCTGCTCTCCCTGTACCGTATGTCTCTGCCTCCTACTTATAGGCCCCTAGTTATCAAGCCGTCAACCTCAAATACGCTGGAATTCCACAGCGTATTTGTGGCGAGGCTGATTCGCCTTAGTTATCAAGCCCTAGATACCGGCAAAAGTAGAATTTAGTGACGTAAGCTTCGATCCGCCGGACTTAGTTCGACACAGATCGATTCTTGCGTCACTACAGATGTTCCACGGCACAATCTGACTACTTTTGCTAGTTATCAAAAAACTAGCAGGTACGCTCGGCACTTTTCCGGCCCAGCGTACCTGGTTTTCAACCCGCCGCCCTGGAGGCGGCGGATCCCAAAGGTATCAATGGGAGTCTGACCATAGCGAAAGTTCATGCACGCTGCTGCCAGACATCCCATTGATTTCTATGGGAGCTGTCTATTCCTAACACCCTAACATGTACCCAGAGTCTAAACACCCCTAATCTGTCCCCCCTACACTGCCGCAACTAAATAAATTGTTTACCCCCTAAACCGCTGCTCCCGGAGCCCACCGCCACTATAATAAATATGTTAACCCCTAAACCGCCGCTCCTGGCCCCCGCCGCCACCTACATAATACCTATTAACCCCTATCCTGCCCCACTATACTGCCGCCACCCCTAATAAATGTATTAACCCCTATCCTGCCGCTCCTGGACCCCGCCGCAACGAAATAAATAGTTTAACCCCTAAACCGCCGCTCCCGGACCCCGCCGCCACCTATATTAAATTTATTAACCCCTAATCTGCCCCCCTACACCGTCGCCACCTATAATATTTTTATTAACCCCTATCCTACCCCCCCATACCGCCGCAACCTATAATAAAATTATTAACCCCTAAAGCTAAGTCTAACCCTAACTCTAACACCCCCCTAAATTAAATCTAATTTAAATCTAACGAAATAAATTAACTCTTATTAACTAAATTATTCCTATTTAAAGCTAAATACTTACCTGTAAAATAAACCCTAAACTAGCTACAATATAACTAATAGTTACATTGCAGCTATTTTAGGATTTATTTTTATTTTACAGGCAACTTTCAATTTATTTTAACTAGGTAGAATAGCTATTAAATAGTTATTAACTATTTAATAGCTACCTAGCTAAAATAAAGAGAAATTTACCTGTAAAATAAAAACTCTAACCCACCCAAACCCCCCTTAAAAAAACCTAACACTACCCCCCTGAAGATCATCCTACCTTGAGTCGTCTTCACTCAGCCGAGCCGAATTCTTCATCCAATCCGGCTGAAGTCTTCATTCAAGTTCAATCCGATTGGCTGATCCAATCAGCCAATCAGATTGAGCTTGCATTCTATTGGCTGATCGGAACAGCCAATAGAATGCGAGCTCAATCTGATTGGCTGATTGGATCAGCCAATCGGATTGAACTTGAATCTGATTGGCTGATTCCCTCAGCCAATAAGATTATTCCTACCTTAATTAAATCCTATCAGCCAATCGGAATTCGAGGGACGCCATCTTGGATGATGTCATTTAAAGGAACCTTCATTCGTTCGTCGTGGAGGAAGGATATTCCGCGTCGGCGGGATGAAGATGGAGCCGGAAGAAAGAAGATTGAAGATACCGCTTGATAGAAGACTTCAGCCGGATGGAAGACCTCTTCAGCCCCCGCTTGGATGAAGACTTCTGCCGGATGATGGACCTTTTCAGCCCCCGCTTGGATGAAGACATCGCCCGGATTGGATGAAGAATTCGGCTCGGCTGAGTGAAGACGACTCAAGGTAGGAAGATCTTCAGGGGGGTAGTGTTAGGTTTTTTAAGGGGGTTTTGGGTGGGTTAGAGTAGGGGTGTGTGGGTGGTGGGTTTTAATGTTGGGGGGGTTGTATTTTTATTTTACAGGCAAAAGAGCTGTTTTCTTTGGGGCATGCCCCGCAAAAGGCCCTTTTAAGGGCTGGCAAGGTAATAGAGCTGGTATCTTTTAAATGTAGAATAGGGTAGGGAATTTTTTTATTTTGGGGGGCTTTGTTATTTTATTAGGGGGCTTAGAGTAGGTATAATTAGCTTAAAATTGTTGTAATATTTGTATAATGTTTGTAAAAAAAATTTATTTTTTGTAACTTAGTTCTTTTTTTTTTTTGTACTTTAGTTAGTGTATTTATTTGAATTTATTTCTAGGTATTTGTATTTAATTTATTTAATTTATTTAATGATAGTGTAGTGTTAGGTTTAATTGTAACTTAGGTTAGGATTTATTTTACTGGTAATTTTGTATTTCTTTTAGCTAGGTAGTTATTAAATAGTTATTAACTATTTAATAGCTATTGTACCTAGTTAAAATAAATACAAAGTTACCTGTAAAATAAATATAAACCCTAAAATAGCTACAATGAAATTATTAATTACATTGTAGCTATCTTAGGGTTTATTTTACAGGTAAGTATTTAGTTTTAAATAGGATTCATTTATTTAATGATAGTGTAGTGTTAGGTGTAATTGTAACTTAGGTTAGTTTTTATTTTACAGGTAAATTTCTCTTAAAATAGCTACAATATAATTATTTATTTATATTGTAGCTATATTATGGTTTATTTTAAAGGTAAGTATTTATTTTTAAATAGGATTAATTTAGTTAATAAGATAAATATTATTTAGATTTATTTAATTAATATTTAAGTTAGGGGGATGTTAGGGTTAGTGTTAGACTTAGGTTTAGGGGTAAATAATTTTATTACAGTGGCGGCGGTGTAGGGGGGGCAGGATAGGCGTTAATAAATTTATTATAGGTGGCGGCGGTGTAGGGGGGCAGATTAGGGGTTAATAAGTTTAATATAGGTTGCGGTGGGGTCCGGGAGCGGCGGTTTAGGGGTTAAACTATTTGTATCTGCCTCCTGCTCTTCCTGTGCCGTATGTCTCTGCCTCCTACTCATAGTGTGCTATTTGTATCTGCCTCCTGATCTCCCTGTGCAATTGTCTCTGCCTCCTACTTATAGTGTGCTATTTGTATCTGCCTCCTGCTCTCCTTGTGCTGTATGTCTCTGCCTCCTACTTATAGTGTGCTATTTGTACCTGCATCCTGCTTTCCTTGTGCTGTATGTCTCTGCCTCCTACTTATAGTGTGCTATTTGTATCTGCCTCCTGCTCTCCTTGTGCTGTATATCTCTGCCTCCTACTTATAGTGTGCTATTTGTATCTGCCTCCTGCTCTCCCTGTGCTGTATGTCTCTGCCTCCTACCTATAGTGTGCTACTTGTATCTGCCTCCTGCTCATAGTGTGCTATTTGTATCTGCCTCCTGCTCTCCCTGTGCTGTATGTCTCTGCCTCCTACTTATAGTGTGCTATTTGTATCTGCCTCCTTCTCTCCCTGTGCAATTGTCTCTGCCCCCTACTTATAGTGTGCTATTTGTATCTGCCTCCTGCTCTCCCTGTACCGTATGTCTCTGCCTCCTACTTATAGTGTGCTATTTGTATCTGCCTCCTGCTCTCCATGTACTGTATGTCTCTGCCTCCTACTTATAGTGTGCTATTTGTATCTGCCTCCTGCTCTCCCTGTGCCGTATGTCTCTGCCTCCTACTTATAGTGTGCTATTTGTATCTGCCTCCTGCCCTCCCTGTGCCATATGTCTCTGCCTCCTACTTATAGTGTGCTATTTGTATCTGCCTCCTGCTCTCCCTGTGCAATTGTCTCTGCCTCCTACTCATAGTGTGCTATTTGTATCTGCCTCCTGCTCTCACTGTGCCGTATGTCTCTGCCTCCTACTTATAGTGTGCTATTTGTATCTGACTCCTGCTCTCCCTGTGCCGTATGTCTCTGCCTCCTACTTATAGTGTGCTATTTGTATCTGCCTCCTGCTCTCCTTGTGCTGTATATCTCTGCCTCCTACTTATAGTGTGCTATTTGTATCCGGCTCCTGCTCTCCTTGTGCTGTATATCTCTGCCTCCTACCTATAGTGTGCTATTTGTATCTGCCTCCTGCTCTCCCTGTACCGTATGTCTCTGCCTCCTACTTATAGTGTGCTATTTGTATCTGCCTCCTGCTCTCCCTGTACCGTATGTCTCTGCCTCCTACTTATAGTGTGCTATTTGTATCTGCCTCCTGCTCTCCCTGTACCGTATGTCTCTGCCTCCTACTTATAGTGTACTATTTGTATCTGCCTCCTGCCCTCCCTGTGCCATATGTCTCTGCCTCCTACTTATAGTGTACTATTTGTATCTGCCTCCTACTTTCCCTGTGCCGTATGTCTCTGCCTCCTACTTATAGTGTGCTATTTGTATCTGCCTCCTACTCTCCATGTGCATTTGTCTCTGCCTCCTACTCATAGTGTGCTATTTGTATCTGCCTCCTGCTCTCCCTGTGCCGTATGTCTCTGCCTCCTACTTATAGTGTGCTATTTGTATCTGCCTCCTGCTCTCCTTGTGCTGTATGTCTCTGCCTCCTATTTATAGTGTGCTATTTGTATCTGCATCCTGCTCTCCTTGTGCTGTATGTCTCTGCCTCCTACTTATAGTGTGCTATTTGTATCTGCATCCTGCTCTCCCTGTGCCATATGTCTCTGCCTCCTACTTATAGTGTGCTACTTGTATCTGCCTCCTGCTCTCCCTGTACCGTATGTCACTGCCTCCTACTTATAGAGTGCTATTTGTATCTGCCTCCTGCTCTCCTTGTGCTGTATATCTCTGCCTCCTACTTATAGTGTGCTATTTGTATCTGCCTCCTGCTCTCCTTGTGCTGTATATCTCTGCCTCCTACTTATAGTGTGCTATTTGTATCTGCCTCCTGCTCTCCCTGTGCTGCATGTCTCTGCCTCCTACCTATAGTGTGCTACTTGTATCTGCCTCCTGCTCATAGTGTGCTATTTGTATCTGCCTCTTGCTCTCCCTGTGCTGTATGTCTCTGCCTCCTACTTATAGTGTGCTATTTGTATCTGCCTCCTGCTCTCCCTGTGCTGTATGTCTCTGCCCCCTACTTATAGTGTGCCATTTGTATCTGCCTCCTGCTCTCCCTGTGCTGTATGTCTCTGCCTCCTACTTATAGTGTGCTATTTGTATCTGCCTCCTTCTCTCCCTGTGAAATTGTCTCTGCCCCCTACTTATAGTGTGCTATTTGTATTTGCCTCCTGCTCTCCCTGTACCGTATGTCTCTGCCTCCTACTTATAGTGTGCTATTTGTATCTGACTCCTGCTCTCCATGTACTGTATGTCTCTGCCTCCTACTTATAGTGTGCTATTTGTATCTGCCTCTTGCTCTCCCTGTGCCGTATGTCTCTGCCTTCTATACTTATAGTGTGCTATTTGTATCTGCCTCCTGCTCTCCCTGTACAGTAAGTCTCTGCCTCCTACTTATAGTGTACTATTTGTATCTGCCTCCTGCCCTCCCTGTGCCGTAAGTCTCTGCCTCCTATACTTATAGTGTGCTATTTGTATCTGCCTCCTGCTCTCCTTGTGCTGTATATCTCTGCCTCCTACTTATAGTGTGCTATTTGTATCTGCCTCCTGCTCTCCCTGTGCTGCATGTCTCTGCCTCCTACCTATAGTGTGCTACTTGTATCTGCCTCCTGCTCATAGTGTGCTATTTGTATCTGCCTCTTGCTCTCCCTGTGCTGTATGTCTCTGCCTCCTACTTATAGTGTACAATTTGTATCTGCCTCCTGCCCTCCCTGTGCCATATATCTCTGCCTCCTTCTTATAGTGTACTATTTGTATCTGCCTCCTACTCTCCCTGTGCCGTATGTCTCTGCCTCCTACTTATAGTGTGCTATTTGTATCTGCCTCCTGCTCTCCCTGTGCAATTGTCTCTGCCTCCTACTCATAGTGTGCTATTTGTATCTGCCTCCTGCTCTCCCTGTGCCGTATGTCTCTGCCTCCTACTTATAGTGTGCTATTTGTATCTGCCTCCTGCTCTCCTTGTGCTGTATATCTCTGCCTCCTACTTATAGTGTGCTATTTGTATCTGCCTCCTGCTCTCCTTGTGCTTTATATCTCTGCCTCCTACCTATAGTGTGCTATTTGTACCTGCCTCCTGCTCTCCCTGTACCGTATGTCTCTGTCTCCTACTTATAGTGTGCTATTTGTATCTGCCTCCTGCTCTCCCTGTACCGTATGTCTCTGCCTCCTACTTATAGTGTACTATTTGTATCTGCCTCCTGCCCTCCCTGTGCCATATGTCTCTGCCTCCTACTTATAGTGTACTATTTGTATCTGCCTCCTACTCTCCCTGTGCCGTATGTCTCTGCCTCCTACTTATAGTGTGCTATTTGTATCTGCCTCCTGCTCTCCCTGTGCAATTGTCTCTGCCTCCTACTCATAGTGTGCTATTTGTATCTGCGTCCTGCTCTCCCTGTGCCGTATGTCTCTGCCTCCTACTTATAGTGTGCTATGTGTATCTGCCTCCTGCTCTCCTTGTGCTGTATGTCTCTGCCTCCTACTTATAGTGTGCTATTTGTATCTGCATCCTGCTCTCCCTGTGCCATATGTCTCTGCTTCCTACTTATAGTGTGCTATTTGTATCTGCCTCCTGCTCTCCTTGTGCTGTATGTCTCTGCCTCCTACTTATAGTGTGCTATTTGTATCTGCCTCCTGCTCTCCCTGTACCGTATGTCTCTGCCTCCTACTTATAGTGTGCTATTTGTATCTGCCTCCTGCTCTCCCTGTACCGTATGTCTCTGTCTCCTACTTATAGTGTGCTATTTGTATCTGCCTCCTGCTCTCCCTGTACCGTATATCTCTGCCTCCTACTTATAGTGTACTATTTGTATCTGCCTCCTGCCCTCCCTGTGCCAGTATGTCTCTGCCTCCTACTTATAGTGTACTATTTGTATCTGCCTCCTACTCTCCCTGTGCCGTATGTCTCTGCCTCCTACTTATAGTGTGCTATTTGTATCTGCCTCCTGCTCTCCCTGTGCAGTATGTCTCTGCCTCCTACTCATAGTGTGCTATTTGTATCTGCCTCCTGCTCTCCCTGTGCCGTATGTCTCTGCCTCCTACTTATAGTGTGCTATTTGTATCTGCCTCCTGCTCTCCCTGTACAGTATGTCTCTGCCTCCTACTTATAGTGTGCTATTTGTATCTGCCTCCTGCTTTCCTTGTGCTGTATGTCTCTGCCTCCAACTTATAGTGTGCTATTTGTATCTGCCTCCTGCTCTCCCTGTACCGTATGTCTCTGCCTCCTACTCATAGTGTGCTATTTGTATCTGCCTCCTGCTCTCCCTGTGCTGTATGTCTCTGCCTCCTACTTATAGTGTGCTATTTGTATCTGCCTCTTGCTCTCCCTGTACCGTATGTCTCTGCCTCCTACTTATAGTGTGCTATTTGTATCTGCCTCCTGCTCTCCCTGTACCGTATGTCTCTGCCTCCTACTTATAGTGTGCTATTTGTATCTGCCTCCTGCTCTCCCTGTACCGTATGTCTCTGCCTCCTACTTATAGTGTGCTATTTGTATCTGCCTCCTACTCTCCCTGTGCCATATGTCTCTGCCTCCTACTTATAGTGTACTATTTGTATCTGCCTCCTACTCTCCCTGTGCTGTATGTCTCTGCCTTCTACTTATAGTGTGCTATTTGTATCTGCCTCCTGCTCTCCCTGTGCTGTATGTCTCTGCCTCCTACTTATAGTGTGCTACTTGTATCTGCCTCCTGCTCTCCCTGTGCCGTATGTCTCAGCCTCCTACATATAGTGTGCTATTTGTATCTGCCTCCTGCTCTCCCTGTGCTGTATGTCTCTGCCTCCTACTTATAGTGTGCTACTTGTATCTGCCTCCTGCTCTCCCTGTGCCGTATGTCTCAGCCTCCTACATATAGTGTGCTATTTGTATCTGCATCCTGCTCTCCCTGTGCTGTATGTCTCTGCCTCCTACTTATAGTGTGCTATTTGTATCTGCCTCCTTCTCTCCCTGTGCAATTGTCTCTGCCCCCTACTTATAGTGTGCTATTTGTATCTGCCTCCTGCTCTCCCTGTGCTGTATGTCTCTGCCTCCTACTTATAGTGTACTATTTGTATCTGCCTCCTGCCCTCCCTGTGCCATATGTCTCTGCCTCCTACTTATAGTGTGCTATTTGTATCTGCCTCCTTCTCTCCCTGTGAAATTGTCTCTGCCCCCTACTTATAGTGTGCTATTTGTATCTGCCTCCTGCTCTCCCTGTACCGTATGTCTCTGCCTCCTACTTATAGTGTGCTCTTTGTATCTGCCTCCTACTTATAGTGTGCTATTTGTATCTGCCTCCTGCTCTCCCTGTGCTGTATGTCTCTGCCTCCTACTTATAGTGTGCTATTTGTATCTGCCTCCTGCTCTCCCTGTACCGTATGTCTCTGCCTCCTACTTATAGTGTGCTATTTGTATCTGCCTCCTGCTCTCCCTGTACCGTATGTCTCTGCCTCCTACTTATAGGCCCCTAGTTATCAAGCCGTCAACCTCAAATACGCTGGAATTCCACAGCGTATTTGTGGCGAGGCTGATTCGCCTTAGTTATCAAGCCCTAGATACCGGCAAAAGTAGAATTTAGTGACGTAAGCTTCGATCCGCCGGACTTAGTTCGACACAGATCGATTCTTGCGTCACTACAGATGTTCCACGGCACAATCTGACTACTTTTGCTAGTTATCAAAAAACTAGCAGGTACGCTCGGCACTTTTCCGGCCCAGCGTACCTGGTTTTCAACCCGCCGCCCTGGAGGCGGCGGATCCCAAAGGTATCAATGGGAGTCTGACCATAGCGAAAGTTCATGCACGCTGCTGCCAGACATCCCATTGATTTCTATGGGAGCTGTCTATTCCTAACACCCTAACATGTACCCAGAGTCTAAACACCCCTAATCTGTCCCCCCTACACTGCCGCAACTAAATAAATTGTTTACCCCCTAAACCGCTGCTCCCGGAGCCCACCGCCACTATAATAAATATGTTAACCCCTAAACCGCCGCTCCTGGCCCCCGCCGCCACCTACATAATACCTATTAACCCCTATCCTGCCCCACTATACTGCCGCCACCCCTAATAAATGTATTAACCCCTATCCTGCCGCTCCTGGACCCCGCCGCAACGAAATAAATAGTTTAACCCCTAAACCGCCGCTCCCGGACCCCGCCGCCACCTATATTAAATTTATTAACCCCTAATCTGCCCCCCTACACCGTCGCCACCTATAATATTTTTATTAACCCCTATCCTACCCCCCCATACCGCCGCAACCTATAATAAAATTATTAACCCCTAAAGCTAAGTCTAACCCTAACTCTAACACCCCCCTAAATTAAATCTAATTTAAATCTAACGAAATAAATTAACTCTTATTAACTAAATTATTCCTATTTAAAGCTAAATACTTACCTGTAAAATAAACCCTAAACTAGCTACAATATAACTAATAGTTACATTGCAGCTATTTTAGGATTTATTTTTATTTTACAGGCAACTTTCAATTTATTTTAACTAGGTAGAATAGCTATTAAATAGTTATTAACTATTTAATAGCTACCTAGCTAAAATAAAGAGAAATTTACCTGTAAAATAAAAACTCTAACCCACCCAAACCCCCCTTAAAAAAACCTAACACTACCCCCCTGAAGATCATCCTACCTTGAGTCGTCTTCACTCAGCCGAGCCGAATTCTTCATCCAATCCGGCTGAAGTCTTCATTCAAGTTCAATCCGATTGGCTGATCCAATCAGCCAATCAGATTGAGCTCGCATTCTATTAGCTGTTCCGATCAGCCAATAGAATGCAAGCTCAATCTGATTGGCTGATTGGATCAGCCAATCGGATTGAACTTGAATCTGATTGGCTGATTCCCTCAGCCAATAAGATTATTCCTACCTTAATTAAATCCTATCAGCCAATCGGAATTCGAGGGACGCCATCTTGGATGATGTCATTTAAAGGAACCTTCATTCGTTCGTCGTGGAGGAAGGATATTCCGCGTCGGCGGGATGAAGATGGAGCCGGAAGAAAGAAGATTGAAGATACCGCTTGATAGAAGACTTCAGCCGGATGGAAGACCTCTTCAGCCCCCGCTTGGATGAAGACTTCTGCCGGATGATGGACCTTTTCAGCCCCCGCTTGGATGAAGACATCGCCCGGATTGGATGAAGAATTCGGCTCGGCTGAGTGAAGACGACTCAAGGTAGGAAGATCTTCAGGGGGGTAGTGTTAGGTTTTTTAAGGGGGTTTTGGGTGGGTTAGAGTAGGGGTGTGTGGGTGGTGGGTTTTAATGTTGGGGGGGTTGTATTTTTATTTTACAGGCAAAAGAGCTGTTTTCTTTGGGGCATGCCCCGCAAAAGGCCCTTTTAAGGGCTGGCAAGGTAATAGAGCTGGTATCTTTTAAATGTAGAATAGGGTAGGGAATTTTTTTATTTTGGGGGGCTTTGTTATTTTATTAGGGGGCTTAGAGTAGGTATAATTAGCTTAAAATTGTTGTAATATTTGTATAATGTTTGTAAAAAAAATTTATTTTTTGTAACTTAGTTCTTTTTTTTTTTTGTACTTTAGTTAGTGTATTTATTTGAATTTATTTCTAGGTATTTGTATTTAATTTATTTAATTTATTTAATGATAGTGTAGTGTTAGGTTTAATTGTAACTTAGGTTAGGATTTATTTTACTGGTAATTTTGTATTTCTTTTAGCTAGGTAGTTATTAAATAGTTATTAACTATTTAATAGCTATTGTACCTAGTTAAAATAAATACAAAGTTACCTGTAAAATAAATATAAACCCTAAAATAGCTACAATGAAATTATTAATTACATTGTAGCTATCTTAGGGTTTATTTTACAGGTAAGTATTTAGTTTTAAATAGGATTCATTTATTTAATGATAGTGTAGTGTTAGGTGTAATTGTAACTTAGGTTAGTTTTTATTTTACAGGTAAATTTCTCTTAAAATAGCTACAATATAATTATTTATTTATATTGTAGCTATATTATGGTTTATTTTAAAGGTAAGTATTTATTTTTAAATAGGATTAATTTAGTTAATAAGATAAATATTATTTAGATTTATTTAATTAATATTTAAGTTAGGGGGATGTTAGGGTTAGTGTTAGACTTAGGTTTAGGGGTAAATAATTTTATTACAGTGGCGGCGGTGTAGGGGGGGCAGGATAGGCGTTAATAAATTTATTATAGGTGGCGGCGGTGTAGGGGGGCAGATTAGGGGTTAATAAGTTTAATATAGGTTGCGGTGGGGTCCGGGAGCGGCGGTTTAGGGGTTAAACTATTTGTATCTGCCTCCTGCTCTTCCTGTGCCGTATGTCTCTGCCTCCTACTCATAGTGTGCTATTTGTATCTGCCTCCTGATCTCCCTGTGCAATTGTCTCTGCCTCCTACTTATAGTGTGCTATTTGTATCTGCCTCCTGCTCTCCTTGTGCTGTATGTCTCTGCCTCCTACTTATAGTGTGCTATTTGTACCTGCATCCTGCTTTCCTTGTGCTGTATGTCTCTGCCTCCTACTTATAGTGTGCTATTTGTATCTGCCTCCTGCTCTCCTTGTGCTGTATATCTCTGCCTCCTACTTATAGTGTGCTATTTGTATCTGCCTCCTGCTCTCCCTGTGCTGTATGTCTCTGCCTCCTACCTATAGTGTGCTACTTGTATCTGCCTCCTGCTCATAGTGTGCTATTTGTATCTGCCTCCTGCTCTCCCTGTGCTGTATGTCTCTGCCTCCTACTTATAGTGTGCTATTTGTATCTGCCTCCTTCTCTCCCTGTGCAATTGTCTCTGCCCCCTACTTATAGTGTGCTATTTGTATCTGCCTCCTGCTCTCCCTGTACCGTATGTCTCTGCCTCCTACTTATAGTGTGCTATTTGTATCTGCCTCCTGCTCTCCATGTACTGTATGTCTCTGCCTCCTACTTATAGTGTGCTATTTGTATCTGCCTCCTGCTCTCCCTGTGCCGTATGTCTCTGCCTCCTACTTATAGTGTACTATTTGTATCTGCCTCCTGCCCTCCCTGTGCCATATGTCTCTGCCTCCTACTTATAGTGTGCTATTTGTATCTGCCTCCTGCTCTCCCTGTGCAATTGTCTCTGCCTCCTACTCATAGTGTGCTATTTGTATCTGCCTCCTGCTCTCACTGTGCCGTATGTCTCTGCCTCCTACTTATAGTGTGCTATTTGTATCTGACTCCTGCTCTCCCTGTGCCGTATGTCTCTGCCTCCTACTTATAGTGTGCTATTTGTATCTGCCTCCTGCTCTCCTTGTGCTGTATATCTCTGCCTCCTACTTATAGTGTGCTATTTGTATCCGGCTCCTGCTCTCCTTGTGCTGTATATCTCTGCCTCCTACCTATAGTGTGCTATTTGTATCTGCCTCCTGCTCTCCCTGTACCGTATGTCTCTGCCTCCTTCTTATAGTGTGCTATTTGTATCTGCCTCCTGCTCTCCCTGTACCGTATGTCTCTGCCTCCTACTTATAGTGTGCTATTTGTATCTGCCTCCTGCTCTCCCTGTACCGTATGTCTCTGCCTCCTACTTATAGTGTACTATTTGTATCTGCCTCCTGCCCTCCCTGTGCCATATGTCTCTGCCTCCTACTTATAGTGTACTATTTGTATCTGCCTCCTACTTTCCCTGTGCCGTATGTCTCTGCCTCCTACTTATAGTGTGCTATTTGTATCTGCCTCCTACTCTCCATGTGCATTTGTCTCTGCCTCCTACTCATAGTGTGCTATTTGTATCTGCCTCCTGCTCTCCCTGTGCCGTATGTCTCTGCCTCCTACTTATAGTGTGCTATTTGTATCTGCCTCCTGCTCTCCTTGTGCTGTATGTCTCTGCCTCCTATTTATAGTGTGCTATTTGTATCTGCATCCTGCTCTCCTTGTGCTGTATGTCTCTGCCTCCTACTTATAGTGTGCTATTTGTATCTGCATCCTGCTCTCCCTGTGCCATATGTCTCTGCCTCCTACTTATAGTGTGCTACTTGTATCTGCCTCCTGCTCTCCCTGTACCGTATGTCACTGCCTCCTACTTATAGAGTGCTATTTGTATCTGCCTCCTGCTCTCCTTGTGCTGTATATCTCTGCCTCCTACTTATAGTGTGCTATTTGTATCTGCCTCCTGCTCTCCTTGTGCTGTATATCTCTGCCTCCTACTTATAGTGTGCTATTTGTATCTGCCTCCTGCTCTCCCTGTGCTGCATGTCTCTGCCTCCTACCTATAGTGTGCTACTTGTATCTGCCTCCTGCTCATAGTGTGCTATTTGTATCTGCCTCTTGCTCTCCCTGTGCTGTATGTCTCTGCCTCCTACTTATAGTGTGCTATTTGTATCTGCCTCCTGCTCTCCCTGTGCTGTATGTCTCTGCCCCCTACTTATAGTGTGCCATTTGTATCTGCCTCCTGCTCTCCCTGTGCTGTATGTCTCTGCCTCCTACTTATAGTGTGCTATTTGTATCTGCCTCCTTCTCTCCCTGTGAAATTGTCTCTGCCCCCTACTTATAGTGTGCTATTTGTATTTGCCTCCTGCTCTCCCTGTACCGTATGTCTCTGCCTCCTACTTATAGTGTGCTATTTGTATCTGACTCCTGCTCTCCATGTACTGTATGTCTCTGCCTCCTACTTATAGTGTGCTATTTGTATCTGCCTCTTGCTCTCCCTGTGCCGTATGTCTCTGCCTTCTATACTTATAGTGTGCTATTTGTATCTGCCTCCTGCTCTCCCTGTACAGTAAGTCTCTGCCTCCTACTTATAGTGTACTATTTGTATCTGCCTCCTGCCCTCCCTGTGCCGTAAGTCTCTGCCTCCTATACTTATAGTGTGCTATTTGTATCTGCCTCCTGCTCTCCTTGTGCTGTATATCTCTGCCTCCTACTTATAGTGTGCTATTTGTATCTGCCTCCTGCTCTCCCTGTGCTGCATGTCTCTGCCTCCTACCTATAGTGTGCTACTTGTATCTGCCTCCTGCTCATAGTGTGCTATTTGTATCTGCCTCTTGCTCTCCCTGTGCTGTATGTCTCTGCCTCCTACTTATAGTGTACAATTTGTATCTGCCTCCTGCCCTCCCTGTGCCATATATCTCTGCCTCCTTCTTATAGTGTACTATTTGTATCTGCCTCCTACTCTCCCTGTGCCGTATGTCTCTGCCTCCTACTTATAGTGTGCTATTTGTATCTGCCTCCTGCTCTCCCTGTGCAATTGTCTCTGCCTCCTACTCATAGTGTGCTATTTGTATCTGCCTCCTGCTCTCCCTGTGCCGTATGTCTCTGCCTCCTACTTATAGTGTGCTATTTGTATCTGCCTCCTGCTCTCCTTGTGCTGTATATCTCTGCCTCCTACTTATAGTGTGCTATTTGTATCTGCCTCCTGCTCTCCTTGTGCTTTATATCTCTGCCTCCTACCTATAGTGTGCTATTTGTACCTGCCTCCTGCTCTCCCTGTACCGTATGTCTCTGTCTCCTACTTATAGTGTGCTATTTGTATCTGCCTCCTGCTCTCCCTGTACCGTATGTCTCTGCCTCCTACTTATAGTGTACTATTTGTATCTGCCTCCTGCCCTCCCTGTGCCATATGTCTCTACCTCCTACTTATAGTGTACTATTTGTATCTGCCTCCTACTCTCCCTGTGCCGTATGTCTCTGCCTCCTACTTATAGTGTGCTATTTGTATCTGCCTCCTGCTCTCCCTGTGCAATTGTCTCTGCCTCCTACTCATAGTGTGCTATTTGTATCTGCGTCCTGCTCTCCCTGTGCCGTATGTCTCTGCCTCCTACTTATAGTGTGCTATTTGTATCTGCCTCCTGCTCTCCTTGTGCTGTATGTCTCTGCCTCCTACTTATAGTGTGCTATTTGTATCTGCATCCTGCTCTCCCTGTGCCATATGTCTCTGCTTCCTACTTATAGTGTGCTATTTGTATCTGCCTCCTGCTCTCCTTGTGCTGTATGTCTCTGCCTCCTACTTATAGTGTGCTATTTGTATCTGCCTCCTGCTCTCCCTGTACCGTATGTCTCTGCCTCCTACTTATAGTGTGCTATTTGTATCTGCCTCCTGCTCTCCCTGTACCGTATGTCTCTGTCTCCTACTTATAGTGTGCTATTTGTATCTGCCTCCTGCTCTCCCTGTACCGTATATCTCTGCCTCCTACTTATAGTGTACTATTTGTATCTGCCTCCTGCCCTCCCTGTGCCATATGTCTCTGCCTCCTACTTATAGTGTACTATTTGTATCTGCCTCCTACTCTCCCTGTGCCGTATGTCTCTGCCTCCTACTTATAGTGTGCTATTTGTATCTGCCTCCTGCTCTCCCTGTGCAATTGTCTCTGCCTCCTACTCATAGTGTGCTATTTGTATCTGCCTCCTGCTCTCCCTGTGCCGTATGTCTCTGCCTCCTACTTATAGTGTGCTATTTGTATCTGCCTCCTGCTCTCCCTGTACAGTATGTCTCTGCCTCCTACTTATAGTGTGCTATTTGTATCTGCCTCCTGCTTTCCTTGTGCTGTATGTCTCTGCCTCCAACTTATAGTGTGCTATTTGTATCTGCCTCCTGCTCTCCCTGTACCGTATGTCTCTGCCTCCTACTCATAGTGTGCTATTTGTATCTGCCTCCTGCTCTCCCTGTGCTGTATGTCTCTGCCTCCTACTTATAGTGTGCTATTTGTATCTGCCTCTTGCTCTCCCTGTACCGTATGTCTCTGCCTCCTACTTATAGTGTGCTATTTGTATCTGCCTCCTGCTCTCCCTGTACCGTATGTCTCTGCCTCCTACTTATAGTGTGCTATTTGTATCTGCCTCCTGCTCTCCCTGTACCGTATGTCTCTGCCTCCTACTTATAGTGTGCTATTTGTATCTGCCTCCTACTCTCCCTGTGCCATATGTCTCTGCCTCCTACTTATAGTGTACTATTTGTATCTGCCTCCTACTCTCCCTGTGCTGTATGTCTCTGCCTTCTACTTATAGTGTGCTATTTGTATCTGCCTCCTGCTCTCCCTGTGCTGTATGTCTCTGCCTCCTACTTATAGTGTGCTACTTGTATCTGCCTCCTGCTCTCCCTGTGCCGTATGTCTCAGCCTCCTACATATAGTGTGCTATTTGTATCTGCCTCCTGCTCTCCCTGTGCTGTATGTCTCTGCCTCCTACTTATAGTGTGCTACTTGTATCTGCCTCCTGCTCTCCCTGTGCCGTATGTCTCAGCCTCCTACATATAGTGTGCTATTTGTATCTGCATCCTGCTCTCCCTGTGCTGTATGTCTCTGCCTCCTACTTATAGTGTGCTATTTGTATCTGCCTCCTTCTCTCCCTGTGCAATTGTCTCTGCCCCCTACTTATAGTGTGCTATTTGTATCTGCCTCCTGCTCTCCCTGTGCTGTATGTCTCTGCCTCCTACTTATAGTGTACTATTTGTATCTGCCTCCTGCCCTCCCTGTGCCATATGTCTCTGCCTCCTACTTATAGTGTGCTATTTGTATCTGCCTCCTTCTCTCCCTGTGAAATTGTCTCTGCCCCCTACTTATAGTGTGCTATTTGTATGTGCCTCCTGCTCTCCCTGTACCGTATGTCTCTGCCTCCTACTTATAGTGCGCTATTTGTATCTGCCTCCTGCTCTCCATGTACTGTATGTCTCTGCCTCCTACTTATAGTGTGCTATTTGTATCTGCCTCCTGCTCTCCCTGTACCGTAAGTCTCTGCCTCCTACTTATAGTGTACTATTTGTATCTGCCTCCTGCCCTCCCTGTGCCGTAAGTCTCTGCCTCCTATACTTATAGTGTGCTATTTGTATCTGCCTCCTGCTCTCCCTGTGCCGTATGTCTCTGCCTCCTATACTTATAGTGTGCTATTTGTATCTGCCTCCTGCTCTCCATGTACCGTAAGTCTCTGCCTCCTACTTATAGTGTACTATTTGTATCTGCCTCCTGCCCTCCCTGTGCCGTAAGTCTCTGCCTCCTATACTTATAGTGTGCTATTTGTATCTGCCTCCTGCTCTCCCTGTGCCGTATGTCTCTGCCTCCTATACTTATAGTGTGCTATTTGTATCTGCCTCCTGCTCTCCATGTACCGTATGTCTCTGCCTCCTACTTATAGTGTACTATTTGTATCTGCCTCCTGCCCTCCCTGTGCCATATGTCTCTGCCTCCTTCTTATAGTGTACTATTTGTATCTGCCTCCTACTCTCCCTGTGCCGTATGTCTCTGCCTCCTACTTATAGTGTGCTATTTGTATCTGCCTCCTGCTCTCCCTGTGCAATTGTCTCTGCCTCCTACTCATAGTGTGCTATTTGTATCTGCCTCCTGCTCTCCCTGTGCCGTATGTCTCTGCCTCCTACTTATAGTGTGCTATTTGTATCTGCCTCCTGCTCTCCTTGTGCTGTATATCTCTGCCTCCTACTTATAGTGTGCTATTTGTATCTGCCTCCTGCTCTCCTTGTGCTTTATATCTCTGCCTCCTACCTATAGTGTGCTATTTGTACCTGCCTCCTGCTCTCCCTGTACCGTATGTCTCTGTCTCCTACTTATAGTGTGCTATTTGTATCTGCCTCCTGCTCTCCCTGTACCGTATGTCTCTGCCTCCTACTTATAGTGTACTATTTGTATCTGCCTCCTGCCCTCCCTGTGCCATATGTCTCTACCTCCTACTTATAGTGTACTATTTGTATCTGCCTTCTACTCTCCCTGTGCCGTATGTCTCTGCCTCCTACTTATAGTGTGCTATTTGTATCTGCCTCCTGCTCTCCCTGTGCAATTGTCTCTGCCTCCTACTCATAGTGTGCTATTTGTATCTGCGTCCTGCTCTCCCTGTGCCGTATGTCTCTGCCTCCTACTTATAGTGTGCTATGTGTATCTGCCTCCTGCTCTCCTTGTGCTGTATGTCTCTGCCTCCTACTTATAGTGTGCTATTTGTATCTGCATCCTGCTCTCCCTGTGCCATATGTCTCTGCTTCCTACTTATAGTGTGCTATTTGTATCTGCCTCCTGCTCTCCCTGTGCTGTATGTCTCTGCCTCCTACTTATAGTGTGCTATTTGTATCTGCCTCCTGCTCTCCCTGTACCGTATGTCTCTGCCTCCTACTTATAGTGTGCTATTTGTATCTGCCTCCTGCTCTCCCTGTACCGTATGTCTCTGTCTCCTACTTATAGTGTGCTATTTGTATCTGCCTCCTGCTCTCCCTGTACCGTATATATCTGCCTCCTACTTATAGTGTACTATTTGTATCTGCCTCCTGCCCTCCCTGTGCCATATGTCTCTGCCTCCTACTTATAGTGTACTATTTGTATCTGCCTCCTACTCTCCCTGTGCCGTATGTCTCTGCCTCCTACTTATAGTGTGCTATTTGTATCTGCCTCCTGCTCTCCCTGTGCAATTGTCTCTGCCTCCTACTCATAGTGTGCTATTTGTATCTGCCTCCTGCTCTCCCTGTGCCGTATGTCTCTGCCTCCTACTTATAGTGTGCTATTTGTATCTGCCTCCTGCTCTCCCTGTACAGTATGTCTCTGCCTCCTACTTATAGTGTTCTATTTGTATCTGCCTCCTGCTTTCCTTGTGCTCTATGTCTCTGCCTCCTACTTATAGTGTACTATTTGTATCTGCCTCCTGCCCTCCCTGTGCCGTATGTCTCTGCCTCCTATACTTATAGTGTGCTATTTGTATCTGCCTCCTGCTCTCCCTGTGCCGTATGTCTCTGCCTCCTATACTTATAGTGTGCTATTTGTATCTGCCTCCTGCTCTCCATGTACCGTATGTCTCTGCCTCCTACTTATAGTGTACTATTTGTATCTGCCTCCTGCCCTCCCTGTGCCATATGTCTCTGCCTCCTTCTTATAGTGTACTATTTGTATCTGCCTCCTACTCTCCCTGTGCCGTATGTCTCTGCCTCCTACTTATAGTGTGCTATTTGTATCTGCCTCCTGCTCTCCCTGTGCAATTGTCTCTGCCTCCTACTCATAGTGTGCTATTTGTATCTGCCTCCTGCTCTCCCTGTGCCTTATGTCTCTGCCTCCTACTTATAGTGTGCTATTTGTATCTGCCTCCTGCTCTCCTTGTGCTGTATATCTCTGCCTCCTACTTATAGTGTGCTATTTGTATCTGCCTCCTGCTCTCCTTGTGCTTTATATCTCTACCTCCTACCTATAGTGTGCTATTTGTACCTGCCTCCTGCTCTCCCTGTACCGTATGTCTCTGTCTCCTACTTATAGTGTGCTATTTGTATCTGCCTCCTGCTCTCCCTGTACCGTATGTCTCTGCCTCCTACTTATAGTGTACTATTTGTATCTGCCTCCTGCCCTCCCTGTGCCATATGTCTCTACCTCCTACTTATAGTGTACTATTTGTATCTGCCTTCTACTCTCCCTGTGCCGTATGTCTCTGCCTCCTACTTATAGTGTGCTATTTGTATCTGCCTCCTGCTCTCCCTGTGCAATTGTCTCTGCCTCCTACTCATAGTGTGCTATTTGTATCTGCGTCCTGCTCTCCCTGTGCCGTATGTCTCTGCCTCCTACTTATAGTGTGCTATGTGTATCTGCCTCCTGCTCTCCTTGTGCTGTATGTCTCTGCCTCCTACTTATAGTGTGCTATTTGTATCTGCATCCTGCTCTCCCTGTGCCATATGTCTCTGCTTCCTACTTATAGTGTGCTATTTGTATCTGCCTCCTGCTCTCCTTGTGCTGTATGTCTCTGCCTCCTACTTATAGTGTGCTATTTGTATCTGCCTCCTGCTCTCCCTGTACCGTATGTCTCTTTCTCCTACTTATAGTGTGCTATTTGTATCTGCCTCCTGCTCTCCCTGTACCGTATATCTCTGCCTCCTACTTATAGTGTACTATTTGTATCTGCCTCCTGCCCTCCCTGTGCCATATGTCTCTGCCTCCTACTTATAGTGTACTATTTGTATCTGCCTCCTACTCTCCCTGTGCCGTATGTCTCTGCCTCCTACTTATAGTGTGCTATTTGTATCTGCCTCCTGCTCTCCCTGTGCAATTGTCTCTGCCTCCTACTCATAGTGTGCTATTTGTATCTGCCTCCTGCTCTCCCTGTGCCGTATGTCTCTGCCTCCTACTTATAGTGTGCTATTTGTATCTGCCTCCTGCTCTCCCTGTACAGTATGTCTCTGCCTCCTACTTATAGTGTGCTATTTGTATCTGCCTCCTGCTTTCCTTGTGCTGTATGTCTCTGCCTCCTACTTATAGTGTGCTATTTGTATCTGCCTCCTGCTCTCCCTGTACCGTATGTCTCTGCCTCCTACTCATAGTGTGCTATTTGTATCTGCCTCCTGCTCTCCCTGTGCTGTATGTCTCTGCCTCCTACTTATAGTGTGCTATTTGTATCTGCCTCCTGCTCTCCCTGTACCGTATGTCTCTGCCTCCTACTTATAGTGTGCTATTTGTATCTGCCTCCTGCTCTCCCTGTACCGTATGTCTCTGCCTCCTACTTATAGTGTGCTATTTGTATCTGCCTCCTACTCTCCCTGTGCCATATGTCTCTGCCTCCTACTTATAGTGTACTATTTGTATCTGCCTCCTACTCTCCCTGTGCCGTATGTCTCTGCCTCCTACTTATAGTGTGCTATTTGTATCTGCCTCCTGCTCTCCCTGTGCTGTATGTCTCTGCCTCCTACTTATAGTGTGCTACTTGTATCTGCCTCCTGCTCTCCCTGTGCCATATGTCTCTGCCTCCTACTTATAGTGTACTATTTGTATCTGCCTCCTACTCTCCCTGTGCCGTATGTCTCTGCCTCCTACTTATAGTGTGCTATTTGTATCTGCCTCCTGCTCTCCCTGTGCTGTATGTCTCTGCCTCCTACTTATAGTGTGCTACTTGTATCTGCCTCCTGCTCTCCCTGTGCTGTATGTCTCAGCCTCCTACATATAGTGTGCTATTTGTATCTGCCTCCTGCTCTCCCTGTGCTGTATGTCTCTGCCTCCTACTTATAGTGTGCTACTTGTATCTGCCTTCTGCTCTCCCTGTGCCGTATGTCTCAGCCTCCTACATATAGTGTGCTCTTTGTATCTGCATCCTGCTCTCCCTGTGCTGTATGTCTCTGCCTCCTACTTATAGTGTGCTATTTGTATCTGCCTCCTTCTCTCCCTGTGCCGTATGTCTCTGCCTCCTACTTATAGTGTGCTATTTGTATCTGCCTCCTACTCTCCCTGTGCCGTATGTCTCTACCTCCTACTTATAGTGTGCTATTTGTATCTGCATCCTGCTCTCCCTGTGCAATTGTCTCTGCCTCCTACTCATAATGTGCTATTTGTATCTGCCTCCTGCTCTCCCTGTGCTGTATGTCTCTGCCTCCTACTTATAGTGTGCAATTGTCTCTGCCTCCTACTTATAGTGTGCTATTTGTATCTGCCTCCTGCTCTCCCTGTGCAATTGTCTCTGCCTCCTACTCATAGTGTGCTATTTGTATCTGCCTCCTGCTCTCCCTGTGCCATATGTCTCTGCCTCCTACTTATAGTGTGCTATTTGTATCTGCCTCCTGCTCTCCCTGTGCCATATGTCTCTGCCTCCTACTTATAGTGTGCTATTTGTATCTGCTTCCTGCTCTCCCTGTACCGTATGTCTCTGCCTCCTACTTATAATGTGCTATTTGTATCTGCCTCCTGCTCTCCCTGTACCGTATGTCTCTGCCTCCTACTTATAGTGTGCTATTTCTATCTGCCTCCTACTCTCCCTGTGCCATATGTCTCTGCCTCGTACTTATAGTGTACTATTTGTATCTGCCTCCTACTCTCCCTGTGCCGTATGTCTCTGCCTCCTACTTATAGTGTGCTATTTGTATCTGCCTCCTGCTCTCCCTGTGCTGTATGTCTCTGCCTCCTACTTATAGTGTGCTACTTGTATCTGCCTCCTGCTCTCCCTGTGCCGTATGTCTCTGCCTCCTACATATAGTGTGCTATTTGTATCTGCCTCCTGCTCTCCCTGTACCGTATGTCTCTGCCTCCTACTTATAGTGTGCTATTTCTATCTGCCTCCTACTCTCCCTGTGCCATATGTCTCTGCCTCGTACTTATAGTGTACTATTTGTATCTGCCTCCTGCTCTCCCTGTGCAATTGTCTCTGCCTCCTACTCATAGTGTGCTATTTGTATCTGCCTCCTGCTCTCCCTGTGCCATATGTCTCTGCCTCCTACTTATAGTGTGCTATTTGTATCTGCCTCCTGCTCTCCCTGTGCCATATGTCTCTGCCTCCTACTTATAGTGTGCTATTTGTATCTGCTTCCTGCTCTCCCTGTACCGTATGTCTCTGCCTCCTACTTATAATGTGCTATTTGTATCTGCCTCCTGCTCTCCCTGTACCGTATGTCTCTGCCTCCTACTTATAGTGTGCTATTTCTATCTGCCTCCTACTCTCCCTGTGCCATATGTCTCTGCCTCGTACTTATAGTGTACTATTTGTATCTGCCTCCTACTCTCCCTGTGCCGTATGTCTCTGCCTCCTACTTATAGTGTGCTATTTGTATCTGCCTCCTGCTCTCCCTGTGCTGTATGTCTCTGCCTCCTACTTATAGTGTGCTACTTGTATCTGCCTCCTGCTCTCCCTGTGCCGTATGTCTCTGCCTCCTACATATAGTGTGCTATTTGTATCTGCCTCCTGCTCTCCCTGTGCTGTATGTCTCTGCCTCCTACTTATAGTGTGCTATTTGTATCTGTCTCCTGCTCTCCCTGTGCTGTATGTCTCTGCCTCCTACTTATAGTGTGCTATTTGTATCTGCCTCCTGCTCTCCCTGTGCCGTATGTCTCTGCCTCCTACATATAGTGTGCTATTTGTATCTGCCTCCTGCTCTCCCTGTGCTGTATGTCTCTGCCTCCTACTTATAGTGTGCTACTTGTATCTGCCTCCTGCTCTCCCTGTGCCGTATGTCTCTGCCTCCTACATATAGTGTGCTATTTGTATCTGCATCCTGCTCTCCCTGTGCTGTATGTCTCTGCCTCCTACTTATAGTGTGCTATTTGTATCTGCCTCCTTCTCTCCCTGTGCCGTATGTCTCTGCCTCCTACTTATAGTGTGCTATTTGTATCTGCCTCCTGTTCTCCCTGTACCGTATGTCTCTGCCTCCTACTTATAGGGGCATATTTATCAAGCTCTGAATGATGCCCCGTGTTTCTGGCGAGTCTGCAGGCTCGCCTAAAACAGCAGTTATGAAGCAGCGGTCACAAAGTCTGCTGCTCCATAACCTGTCCAACTGCTCTGAGCAGACGGACATACATCGCCGGAAATCAACCCAATCGAGTACGATCAGGTTGATTGACACCCTCCTGCTGGTGGCCTATTGGCCGCTAGTCTGCAGGGGGCGGCATTGCACCAGCAGCTCTTGTGAGCTGCTGGTGCAATGCTGAATATGGAGCGAGGTCTGTCGGACCTGATCCGCACTGTCGGATCAGGTCCGACAGACCTTCATAAATAGAGGCCCTTGTGTGCTATTTGTAGCAGATTAGGGGTTAATAGTATAATGCAGGTGGCGACGATGTCAGGGGCGGCAGATTAGGGGTTAATAAGTGTAAGATTAGGGGTGTTTAGACTCGGGGTTCATGTTAGGGTGTTAGATGCAGACATATTTTTTATTTTCCTATAGGAATCAATGGGGCTGCGTTAGGAGCTAAACGCTGCTTTTTTGCAGGTGTTAGTTTTTTTTCCACCCAACTCAGCCCCATTGGGGAAATCGTGCATGAGCACGTTTAGCCAGCTCACCGCTACCGTACGCAACGCTGGTATTGAGGTGAGATGTGGAGCTAAATTTTGCTCTATGCTCACCTTTTTGCGGCTAATGCCAGGTTTAAAAAAACCTGTAATACCAGCGTTGGCTTAAGGGAGCGGTAGGAAAAAAAGGAGCGTTAGCCCGGCAAGCCTTACCGACAAAATCTCGTAATCTAGCAGTTAATATGCCGAAATCTAACTGACAACTAAAGAAAAGCTCACCCATAAAGGATGTGTCAATCTAATGTTAGTTACAAAGTAACAAAGTAACAAAATAACAAGATAACAATGAGCTAGCTGATTGATAGTCTTATTTATTGATACAATGAGATAATACCTAAACTATTTGTTAAAAATCATCCTTTAAAGTAACTTTAGATATATTTTTCTCTCTAAGATATATAAGAACTTTCTTTTACATTTAGAATTACTAATTTATAGCTCAAGTTGCTGATCGTCAATAGAAAAAGCCGTCAGTATAGTTGCAGCATAATGACTTAAAAACAAACAATATTTCACACCGAAAATCTATATACATAACCTATGTTTGCAAAACCTATGTATTGTCTACGTTGATAACATTATTTATTTAAATAAGACTTTATGAACAACAGGAATGATGTGTCCATTAGTCTATATTCTACAATTAGAACAATACACAGACTTCTGCTGATTTATCTTAAACTTTATCAGATTTTTAATCTAGTAGTTTTTATTATGCTAAGGTACTAAAGCTGTGGGCTATGACATTTGGGATGAGTTATTCCATTTATTTTTATTTTAGAAGCATATCTTGGAGAGAGTAGAGGAATAGATGTAATGTGCATTTATCAATGGAAAATTCTAAGTATAGTCTAAAAAACTCATGGCAGGGCAAAGGTGACTGGTGAGAGTGAGGGGACAGGTGGCTGGGGAGGGTGAAGGTACAGGTGACTGGGGAGGGTGAGGGCACAGATGACTGGGGAGGGGGAGGGTACAGTTGACAGGGGAGGGTGAGGGTACAGGTGACTGGGGAGGGTAAGGGTACCGGTGACTAAGGTGGGTGAGGGCACAGGTGACTGGGGAGGGTGAGGGCATAGGTGGCTGGGGAGGGTGAGGGCACAGGTGGCTGGGGAGGGTGAGGGCACAGGTGGCTTGGGAGAGTGAGGGCACAGGTGACTGGGGAAGGTGAGGGCACAGGTGACTGGGGAGGGTGAGGACACAGGTGACTGGGGAGGGTGAGGACACAGGTGACTGGGGAGGGCACAGGTGACTGGGGAGGGCACAGGTGACTGGGGAGAGTGAGGATACAGGTGACTGGGAGAGTGAGGATACAGGTGACTGGGGAGGGTGAGGGCACAGGTGACTGGGGAGGGTAAGGGCACAGATGAATGGGGAGGGTGAGGGCACAGGTGACTGGGGAGGGTGAGGGCACAGGTTACTGGGGAGGGTGAGGTCACAGGTGACTGGGGAGGGTGAGGGTACAGGTGACTGGGGAGGGTGAGGGCACAGGTGACTGAGGTGACTTGGGAGGGTGAGGGCACAGGGGACTGGGGAGGGTGAGAGCACAGGTGACTGGGGAAGGTGAGGGCACAGGTGGCTGTGGAGGGTGAGGGCACAGGTGGCTGGGGAGAGTGAGGGCACAAGTGACTGGGGAAGGTGAGGGCACAGGTGACTGGGGAGGGTGAGGACACAGGTGACTGGGGAGGGTGAGGACACAGGTGACTGGGGAGGGTGAGGACACAGGTGACTGGGGAGGGTGAGGGCACAGGTGACTGGGGAGAGTGAGGATACAGGTGACTGGGGAGGGTGAGGGCAGGGCACAGGTGACTGGGGAGGGTGAGGACACAGGTGACTGGGGAGGGTGAGGGCACAGGTGACTGGGGAGAGTGAGGATACAGGTGACTGGGGAGAGTGAGGGCAGGGCACAGGTGAATGGGGAGGGTGAGGGCACAGGTGACTGGGGAGGGTGAGGGCACAGGTGACTGGGGAGGGTGAGGGCACAGGTGGCTGGGGAGGCTGAGGGCACAGGTGACTAGGGAGGGTGAGGGCACATGTGACTGGGGAGTGTGAGGGCACAGGTGATCGGGTAGAGTGAGGGGACAGGTGACTGGACTCGTATTTATAGTTTTGGGCTAGGAATCTGCAACGCAAATATTTTTGCTTTAAGTCAATGACCCTAGCATTCTTCTGTGCTGAGTTGTGGTATAGGATATATACACAAGATTTTAATGTTGATGCAAGTTCAATAAATTCCATTCAGTGTTAGTAGGGGCCTCATGCTCAAGTTTCACCTAAGGCCTCGCAAAGTCTAGAGCTGCCACTGGTCCCTGTGCTGGGTCTCTGCTCCCTGCTATTATTGTGCAATTGTCTCTGCCCTCTGCTGTCCCTATGCTGGGTCTCTGCTCCCTGATATCATTGTGCAATGTGTCTGCCCCCTGCTGTCCCTGTGCTGGGTCAGTGCTCCCTGCTATCATTGTGCAATGTGTCACTGCTTCCTGCTGTCCCTGTGCTGGGTCAGTGCTCCCTGCTATCATTGTGCAATGTGTCACTGCTTCCTGCTGTCCCTGTGACGTGTCTCTGCTCCCTGATATCATTGTGCAATGTGTCTCTGCCCATTTCTGTCCCTGTGCAGTGTCTCTGTCCCCTGCTATCCCTGTGCCATGTGTCTCTGCTCGCCCTTTGCTGTATCTCTTCCCCCTGCACTCCCTGTGTTGTGCCTCTGCCCCCTTCTACCCCTGTGCTGTGTCTCTGCTCTCTAATCTCCCTATGCTGTGTTTTTGCCCCCTGTTTTCCCTGTGCTATTTGTATCTGCCCCCTGCTGTCCTTGTGCTGTGCCCCTGATGTATTTTTCCCTCTGCCTTGTAGACTTCCCCCTATGCTTCCTGTGATTTGTGCCACTGGCACCTGTTCTCCCTGTAATGTATCTGCCCCTGCTGTTACTTTGCCATGTCTCTACCAAATGATCTTGTTCCTTGTGTATCTGCCACTGCCCTCCCTGTGCCATGTACACTTCCCCCTGTTCTAGATATATCATGTTTCTCTGCACCCATTTATCCCTGTGCTGTTGGTGTTTGCACCATATTTTCCAACTGCTAGGCTACTGTGGACTCTTTTTCTCCCTGCCTGGTGTACCTGCCTTTGGTGTTGTGACCCTTGTCATTAGGAGTACTAATAGTAATTTCCTTGTTCCTATTAGACTTACTTCTTGTGGGTTTCTTGCAAACACTGTGTTCAGATGTATGTCAACAGCACCAGGTGAGCAGATGATAACAATTACTACATGCACTTGTGTTGTCTCTTTATACTAAATATGTGTCCAGCACAGGTCTACAAATGTCTTATCAAATTAATTTGTGCAAAAATACAATTCTAAATTTTATTTTATACATTTAAAAATGAAATTATAATAAATACTAATGAAATTCATAAGTATTTATTTGTTTCCTTTAAATTACTTTATTTATTAAAAGTACAAGATATTATACACTTAATAGTGAGTGTTCCTTAAACGAAATTAAAAGTGTCCAAAAGATAAATTAATCAACCTATTGTGTAACTTGTCTTCCACAAGTAAAAGAGTATAAAAAGGTTTCAAATGATTAAATTATTTAAAGGATATAGTTCCAAATGGTGGTGGTGTTCAGGTATAACCTCAAAGGAGACTGACACGCAATAGGAGGAGTTAATGAATCTGCAACATTTCACCTAACGCTGGTTCCAACATCAGGAGAGAACGCGGAGTGATTCCCTTTCTGTAGAACTGACTGGTGAATGTTTATCCCTGTTAAACTCCTTATGTGATCATGTCTGTTCATGTTTTTATTTGTTATTAAAAAAAATTCTATCAAACGGATCGGTTGATGTTGCTGATTCTTAAGGTATTACTCAGTAATTAGCTCTCGTAAACGTAAGGATTCTTCTAATCTTTACCTTTTATGAAATCGGAACATCACTATCACCTAGATAAAAAGTTGCGCGTCAACTGCAGCGCACTTGCAATATGTTTTTTTTCTGGTTTCCTTGAGCGTCTTCAGCTGTGCTAGCCTCCCCAGTCCTTATGTTATTAAATAGTATTTAATAACATAAGAACTGGTGAGGCTATCGAGGCTGAAGAAGCTCAAGGGAGCCGGAAAAAAACAAATTGCAAGTGCGTTGCAGTAAGCACGCAAATTGTAATCTAGGTGTATATGTGTTCATCTTTTTTTCCTTTGAGGTTATACCTAGGTCATTGTGAAGAACACCACCATTTAGGACTATATCCTTTAAATGGACACTCAATCAAAATTAAACTTTCATTATTCAGATAGAGCAGCCATTTTAAACAACTTTCCAATTTACTTACATTAGCTAAATGTGCACAGTCTTTTTATATTTACACTTTTTGAGTCACCAGTTCCTACTGAGCATGTGCAAGACTAAGTGTGTATGCATTTGTGTATGGCTGATGGCTGTCACATGGTATGTGTATGCATTTGTGATTGGCTGATGGCTGTCACATGGTACAGGCGGAGTGGAAAAAGACATAGCTTTTAAAATTGTCAGAAAAAAAATCTACTACTCATTTGAAGTTCAGACTAAGTGATATTGCATTGTCTTGTTATCTTGCATTTGTTGATTATGCAAATCTACTGTGTTGACTGGTCCTTTAAATAATTTAATAATTTGAAACATTGTTATACTCTTTTACTTGAGGAAGACAAGTTACACAGTGGGTTGATTCATTTATCTTTTGGACACGTTTTCTATATATATATCTGTATATTTCTATATCTGTATATATTCATATAAATAATAGGTATATATATATATATGTTTTTATTTTTTTATTAAAAACCCTAAAACTAATTTTATATATATATATATATATATATATATATATATATATATATATATATATATATATATATATATATATATATATATATATATATATATAAAAAGAAAAATAGAATATCTGGGACAACAAATCCCCAGATAAGCTCCAAAAGCGCACCTAACAGGGGAAACTAAAAGAACTACCACAATATGGTAATATTCACAATAGACATATATAAATCACAAAGACACAAAAACTGCCTGTCCTAAAAATGAAAAAGGGGTCCCTCAAAACCTCTCTTGAAAATGTCGGTACAGAAAGAAGCAGGATGGCGCTATATAGGGCGTATGGCACCTACTAAGGATGATTATTAATATTATTACTAGAATGCAAGGAGCAGTGAGAAACCCCACATAAAGAGCTCTCCTAACAATTAAAATGACATTCAAAATACAATTAAATTCACGTTTGAAAATACATATAAGATACACATAAAATTCATACAAGATCTATGTTCATATGAAATTCCTATCAAGGTCCATATAGAGAAATATAATTATATATTAAAAATTCATAATAAAAACCATTAGTCCAAATGAATGAAGTACACCAGAACAGAGTGATCTTCACACCCAGTTAGATGTACACTTAATTCCAACAACCTCAATCAATATGAAGTAAGTAGATAGTATCGATCAGGCACCTCCCAGAGTATGGATCAGGATGTCAGTAGATGAAAGAATCCTCCGATTCCAATGCTTGTAAGCACAGAAGCTTCCAGTCTCAGTTTGTCTCACTTCAAAACCTCCCCTCCGTATTCAGGCCATTAAATCCACAGATAGGGAAAACAAACAAAAGCCAGAAGGGGCTAATAGCGTTATACCATTTATTGAAATGAACATAAAGATAACAAGAGGATTATTCAACTCACACTATTTAACCTCAATACTATGAGGTATATGTAAGGTGTTGATAATAATTCTCCCAATACAATGATACGATAAAAATCATCAAGCCGACATTCAAAATATTCAAAGTACAAATAACATCTAAAATGATCCCAATCTGGGTGAGGCTTTCTGCCTCTTAACCTTACGCGTTTCGAAGGGAATACAATATCAATACTGTACAATGATAGCAATATCAATATTGATATTTTATTCCCTTGCCATACACCCTATATAGTGCCATCCTGCTTCTTTCTGTACACATTTATATACAGTATATATATATATATATATATATATGTTTGTTTGTGTGTAAAAACAGTTGACACTCCGTACGTCTAAAAGCAGCAACCCAGGGTGCAGCAAAGAATTATAGATAAGCAACATAAGAAGCGCACTCCAATAGGAATCTTTTTTCACTTTATTTGTGAACGTTTTCGGACCAGACGGTCCTTCCTCAGACAAAATGTGTAACAATAAAACTTACCCTCCACCAATCTTATAAGCAGTGCAGTGGTCTCCACGTTCTGACGGGTAGACACGCCCCTAATCGTGGCGTCATCATCCCGGGCAGCGTGGGACGGTCCAATCTAAAAAATATAACATCGAAATGACCTAGCAGAGAATCCATAACAATATATAATTGCTATATCAATGATAAATGAGCAAAGTGAGACAAACTACCTCTATAATGCGTAAGCCGTGCCCATAATATTTGTATTGCGCCTCGAAGGTTGCCATAGCAACCAAACAAAACAAAAATGGAGGAGCATGATTGGCTCATTGTCATCCAATCAGGAATAGGAATGGCTTATGCAGTCCTGAAACAATCAAATAACAGCAGAGCGTCTATAATATTAATAAGATAGTATCCCCAACATTATGTAAATTATTTAAGGGATAAACCCACAAGATAAGATATAAGAGACAAAACACCTATATACTGCATACACCTTACCCATAGTATTTTTGTTGCATCTCGTAGGTTGCCATAGCAACCAGACAAACCAAAATGTGGGTGCGTGATTGCCACATATCATACATTCAGAAAAAGGAGCGGCTTATGCAAACATATAGCTATCTAAAAAAATCAATTAATAAGCAAATAACGATCTCAATAATACAGTGGTGCATAATAAAGCATAAGAAAGGGAGGGTAAGTTTTCTTGTTACACATTTTTTGTCTGAGGACGGACCGTCTGGTACAAAAACGTTCACTAATAAAGTGACAGGCTTGAAAAAAAGATTCCTATGGGAGTGCGCTTCTTATGTTGCTTATCTATAACTCTTCGCCACGCCCTGGGTTGTTGTTATTAGAGGTCTGGAGTGCGATCTGTTTTGACTATTTGTATTTTGTGATTTTAAACCCGACTATTGAAGGACCCTACCAATGACTTTTTGCTTTTAAATTCTTAGCATGACCAAGAGGATTACAACACATCAATAGATATACCAGACACAGGGGAAACGATTCCTGAGGCAAGCACCTTCCAATTCACAGAAGAAGATGCTAGCCTTATTAGATTTGGGGCACTAACTACAGGCCCCACAACAGATAAGCCTGTGTATATCTACACACATTTACTTAAATTAAAACAGAAGGAAAAGGATCTTGTCCTGCACGGGACACATTTGTCCGAGTATCATTGTAAGGGCTACATCCCGAGAGGATTTAGGATAAGAAACACAACTACAATAGGAGGGAATAACCCTGCCTTTTGCGAGAAATGGTGCAATATTGAGAATAAGTGCTCCCTGGACCTTGTACTACTTGTGATTAAAGAAGTGGGATGGCTTCTGACACTGATTAAGGTTGAAATTGAATCTTATGAACAGTTCAATTTAATGAAGTTACAAGCTTACACTAATGAAAATTGGCTTCAGAAACTACAAGAACAAATAAAGAAATACGAATCGGACTTGATTGATTTCAAGAATAAAAAACTGGAAGCAGTCATCAATGACTTACGTGATAAGCGAGTATACCTCTGGCAACTCACCAGACAGGAGAGACAGAGACAATTTCAACATCCCAGGAGACGCCCAAGATATCAGAAACCTAGGGACTTGACTACAGTCGAAAGTTCCAGATCTGGCTCTGGCTCAGAAGGGGAGCCATTAACTAATACAAATACACAAGTGGAAAAGGCTTCTGTGGTAACCACTCGCTCAAAAAAATTACAAGGAAAAGAGCCACTACAAGGTGAGGGGGGTACAAAGAAAAAAACCTCCACTCATACCACCAAAATGATTACAGATAGCATTGTAGTGAACCTGAGCAACCATACTCTTAGCACATTAGAACTACAGGTGCTAAATAAAGGACTCACATATATCTACATGCAGGACTGACCCTTTTTACCTTTTTATTGACACTAAGATAGTTCACAGACAATTGCTACTAAAAGAAAAATTTGAGAACATCGAACAAGAACAAAGACAATTACGTAAAAAATCTACATATGTCCCGAGCTCTAGTAACTCTAGCATTAATAGATTTATGAGATTAACCCTTAAGGAGATGGAAAATTCCATAAAATGCCACAAGAATGAGACATTCAATAACTTCTCTACTGAAGAACGAGAAGCACTGAAGAAGCTGACTAAGGACAATAGCCTATACATATGTGAAGCTGACAAGGGTGGGGCGGTGGTCTTATTAAACTACAGCGACTACAAGGCAGAAATATTATCACAACTTATGGATCAAAGCACATACAGAAAATTACCATGTGACCCAACATCTGGGTTCAAGAATCAAATTGACCAATATTTATTGGCTACTTGTCAACAAGGCACTTGGACAAAGACACATTGGCTTTCCTTACGATTACTCACCGAAGTTCTACACTAGGCCCAAGATCCATATGCAACTGCACAAACCACCAGAGAGACAAATAGTCTCTGCTATTGGGTCAATACAGCAAACCATAGCCACTTTTGTCATGATCATGCCCTCTTACCTGAGGGACTCCTCTACGTTACTGGAAATACTTACTATGATGGATGGGATAGGCGATGCCAACTACCTAGTAACACTCAAAGTAACAAGTCTATATATGGTCATCCCCCATAATGAGGATTCCCACGCCATTGTGATACAACTTGTGAGATACCCGTATGTGGCACCAACCCACGATTTCTTACTGTACCCTCCTGGAATTCTGTTTGAGTACCAATTATTTTTGTTTTGAAAATCAATTCTTTTTACAACTAACAGGGACAGCGTTGGGGTCCAATGTGGCCCCATCTTACGCAAACTTGTTTATGTCCATCTTTGAAGAATTCGAAACACATCTATTCAGATTAAAGGAGATCAAGTTTTTTAGGAAGTACATTGATGATTTGTTTCTCATCTGGACGGGGACCATACAAGAATTGGATGCATGTGTCATAAAATTTAATTCCATCAATCTAGCATTAAAATTCAAGATACAGTATGACCAGTCACAAATTGACTTTCTTGATGTGAGGCTGTATAAAGGCGATGGAAAGATTCATTCTACCCTATTTCGGAAATGCTTTGTTACATTACACCAGTTGTCATCCTCCGGGACTTAAAAAGGCACTCCCTAATTCCCAGCTACAGAGGGTCCTAAGAAACAACACAGAAAGGTTTAATATAGATACCCAGCTTTCTGAGATGGAGGGCCACTTCCAAGATCGGAGTTACTCTATTAAACTACTGAACGAACAACATAGGACACTTTTGGAATCCTCAATGACCAAATGAGTGAAAGATGACAACAAAATGACATTTGTCACAACCTACACTCGCGATAAGAGGGAAATAGCATCTTTACTTAGAAAACACTGGGAAATCATCAATAATGATCAGTCTCTGCCTTTGCTGAATATATCACCTCCACGTAAAGGTTACAAGAGGGCTAGATCTCTCAAGGACATTCATATCAAAACTGACCCTCAACATTGTTCTAAAAAAAATCTACTTGGCTTGACACCAAAAAATGGGTGTTTACCGCTGTCTGGGCTGTACCACCTGTGGAGGCCTAATTACTGGATCCTCCTTCTCACATCCACATAGGAGGAAGAGCTATAAGCATAAATATATGCTTCATTGCACATGTGATTTGTTTTATGTCAGAAAGACCTGTGACGACCTCCTGACACGCATGGCAATTCATTGGTTCACCATTCGGACAGCCATCAACAAGGGATCCTCAGAACAGCGGGTGGCTATGCATTTCCAGCAACTTCACCACAGTGTGACTGATCTCAAATATATGATTAATGATCACACCCCTCTCTGAGTAGAGGGGGTGATTGGAACAGATTACTCCTACAAAAGGAGGCGAGATGGACCTACCACCTGGAAACATTTAATTGCCAAGGGGTTAAATACCCACCTGGATTGGCAGGCATTCCTTTAAAGTTTCGAACATGTCTTAAGTCTCTAGAGAGCCATTGGCCTCTAGTTATCAAGCAGTCAATCTCAAATACGCTGGAATTCCGCAGCGTATTTGTGGCAAGGCTGATTCGCCTAAGTTATCAAGCCCTACAGATCGGCAAAAGTAGAATATAGTGATGTAAGCTTCGGTCCGCCGGACTCAGTCCAACACAGATCGATTCTTACGTCACTCCAGATGTTACGAACGCAAGTTCTGTACAATCTGACTACTTTTGGGAGTTATCAAAAAACCAGCAGGTACGCTCGCCACTTTTCTGGCCCGGACTACCTGGTTTTCAATCCGCCGTCCTGGAGGTGGCGGATCCCATAGGAATCAATGGGAGTCTGACCATAGCGAAAGTTCATTTTCGCTGTTGCCCGACATCCCATTGATTCCTATGGGAGCTGTCTACACCTAACACCCTAACATGTACACTGAGTCTAAACACCCCTAATCTGCCCCCCTACACCGCCGCCACCTATATTAAACATGCTAACCCCTAAACCGCCGCTCCCGGAGCCCACCGCCACTCTGATAAACTTATTAACCCCTAAACCACGGCTCCCGGACCCCACCACCACCTACATAATACCTATTAACCCCTATCCTGCCCCCCCCATACCGCCACCACCTATAATAAATTTATTAACCCCTATCCTGCCGATCCCGTACCCTGACGCAACTAAATAAATTGTTTAACCCTTAAACCGCCACCTATATTAAACTTATTAACCCCTAATCTGCCCCACAATACCGCCGCCATCTATATTAAACTAATTAACCCCAAACATAAGTCTAACACTAACCCTAACACCCCCTAACTTAAATATAATTTTAATAAATCTAAATAAAATTACTATTATTAACTAAATTAATCCTATTTAAAACTAAATACTTACCTATAAAATAAACCCTAATATATATATATATATATATATATATATATATATATATATATGTGTATATGTGTATATATATATATATATATATATATATGTGTATATATATATATATATATATATATATATATATATATATATATATATATATATATATATATATATAACTAATAATTATATAGTAGCTATTTTAGGATTTATTTTTATTTTACAGGCAAATTTATATTTATTTTAACTAGGCACAATAGCTATTAAATAGTTATTAACTATTTAATAGCTACCTAGTTAAAATAAAGACAAATTTACCTATAAAATTAAAACTAACCTAAGTTACAATTACACCTAACACTACACTATCATTAACTAAATTATTCCTATTTAAAAATAAATACTTACCTGTAAAATAAACCCTAAGATAGCTACAATGTAATTAATAATTACATTGTAGCTATTTTAAGATTTATATTTATTTTACAGGTAACTCTGTATTTATTTTAACTAGGTAGAATAGTTATTAAATAGTTATTAACTATTTAATAACTACCTAGCTAAAAGAAATACAAAATTACCTGTAAAATAAATCCTAACCTAAGTTAAAATTAAACCTAACACTACACTATCATTAAATAAATTAAATTAATTAACTACAAATACCTACAATTAAATACAATTAAATAAACTAACTAAAGTACAAAAAATAAAAAAACTAAGTTACAAAAAATAAAAAAATATTACAAGATTTTTAAGCTAATTACACCTAATCTAAGCCCCCTAATAAAATAACAAAGCCCCCCAAAATAAAAAAATGCCCTACCCTATTCTAAATTACAAAAGTTAACAGCTCTATTACCTTACCAGCCGTTAAAATGGCCTTTTGCTGGGCATGCCCCAAAGTAATCAGCTCTTTTGCATGTACAAAAAAATACAACCCCCCAACATTAAAACCCACCACCCACATACCCCTATTCTAACCCACCCAAACCCCCCTTAAAAAAACCTAACACTAACCCCCTGAAGATCATTCTACCTTTAGCCGTCTTCAACCATCCGACCACCAATGGAACAGAAGAGGACATCTGCAGTGGCTGAAGTCATCATCCAAGGGGCGCTGAAGAGGTCTTCCATCTGATAGAAGTCTTCATCCATGCGGCGTCTTCAATCTTCATCCATCCGGAGCAGAGCCTTCTTCAAACGAGCCGACGCAGAGCCATCCTCTTCCAACGACGCCTACCCGACGAATGGATATTCCTTTAAGCGACGTTATCCAACATGGCGTCCCTCGAATTCCGATTGGCTGATAGGATTCTATCAGCCAATCGGAATTAAGGTAGGAAAAATCTGATTGGCTGATCCAATCAGCCAATCAGATTGAGCTCGCATTCTATTGGCAACAAAAATACTATGGGTATGGCGTATGCAGCATATAGTTGTTTTGTCTCTTATCTCTTATTTTGTGGGTTTATCCTTATATAATTTACATAATGTTGGGGATACTATCTTATTAATATTATAGACACTCTGCTGTTATTTGATTGTTTCAGGACTGCATAAGCTGCTCCTATTCCTGATTGGATGACAATGAGCCAATCATGCTCCTCCATTTTTGTTTTGTTTAATTGCTATGGCAATCTTCGAGTAATAAAAATATTATGAGCACGGCTTTATAGAGGTAGTTTGTCTCACTTCGCTCGTTTATCATTGATATAGCATTTATATATTGTTATGGATACTCTGCTAGGTCATTTTGATGTTGTTATATTTTTTTAGGCTGGACCGGCCCACACTGCCCGGGATGATGGCGTCACAATTAGGGGCGTGTCTACCCGGGAGAACGTGGAGACCGGCGTCCACTGCACTGCTTATAAGATTGGTGGAGGGTAAGTTAGGTCTTTTTTATTTTGGGGGGTTGTACTATTAGGGGGGACTTTGTATTTTTATTTTAAAAAAGATCTCATTTCTTTAGGGCAATGCCCTACAAAAGGCCCTTTTAAGGACTATAGGACTATATTTTTAGATAAGGGGTTTTTGTTATTTTGGGGTGGCTTTTTTATTTTAAACGGAGCATTAGATTAGTAATATTTGTTTTTATTTTGGATAGTTTTTTTTTTTTTTTTGTAATGTTAGATTTTGTTATTTTGTGTAATTTTAGAGTTTGTTATTTTTTGTAATGTTAGATTTTGTTATTTTTTTTAATTTTAGAGTTTGTTATTTTTTGTAATGTTAGGTTTTATTTTTGTTTCGTAGTGTTAGAATTTTTAAAATTTGTAATTTAGGTTTTTTATTTTTGGTATCTTTTATTTTTTTTTAAATAATAATGTTAGGTTTATTTATAGTTTAAGCTTAGTTTTTTTTTATTTCACAGGTAAGTTTTTATTTATTTTAAGGTAGTTATATTGTAACTTTAATTTAAAGTAAGTGGGTGTTAGATTTAGGGGTTAATAGTTTAATTTATTTTTTCACAATGTGGGGGATGACGGTTTAGGGGTTAATAGGTTTATTCTAGTATTTGTGATGTTGGGGGACAGTGGTTTAGGGGTTATTAGGATGATTAGGTGTTAGCGATGCGGGAGGATGGCAGATTATGGGTTAATACTTTAATTTAGGTAGTCGCAATGTGGGTGGGTTGCGGATTAGGGGTCAATAACTTTATTTTAGTATTTGCAATGTGGGGGTGGCAGTTTAGGGGTTAATAGGTAGTTTATAGGTGTTAGTGTACTTTGTAACATATTTTTTGTTTGAAAACGGGGGTAACACCCTGAAACGTTACGCTATGTTAAAGGAATAAAGGATCCCTTTGTCAAATCCGCCAGCTTATATAGCCTATAACATCGGCTTTACCACAAGACTGTTGCTGTGAGAGTTTGGGAGGAACCGACATTGTGACTGGACGAGGATCTGTGACGTCAAGAAGCCACAGGGTTGTCTGACGGGCGACTCCTAATAGTCCCGGCTTGCTACCACTGACACTTTTGTGTCACTCCATTTGTGAGCATTCTGTGCATTTGGGGGAGGGACGCTTATGTACCTCTGTGATCCGACAATACTGCCCTATGCCTTGGCGCCTCTCTTTTTGTCATCATTTAACATATTTTTTATGAGTTTTGTAAAACATTTTTATTTCGCAAATTCCTTAACTACTGGTCTTTGATTGGGGAATCGATCATTGTGGTGTAGGCCATAACAATCACGGTAAAGCTGTAACGCAGGACTTGTAATACCGGTGAGCTGACCATTCCGCACTCAAAGGCGGTAAAACCGTACCGCACAACTTGTAATCTGGGTCTTAAGATTTTCAAATAAAGGGCTTGATTAAAGAGTAGGATGCGTTATAGGGGGCTCTATCCTACATACAGATGTTAAAGTGAATGTAAATTTTGATGCTAAAGTGCCCGGTTTTTAAAAATTTGATTTAAAATGGGCACTTTAATTCATCAAAATTTACATTTCACTTGTGTTGTGAAAAAATACTTACCTTTTAAACTTGACAGCAGCTCCAGCTTCCCCGGTCGTTGCAAGCCATTTCTGACGTCAGAAATGATGAATAGGTCTCCTAAAATCACGGCTTCCCCCCCCGGGGGAATCAGTGTCTTATTCAACGCCGTCATTGGAGGGGGATTAGATTAGGTGTAATTAGTTTAAAATTCTTGTAATTCTTTTTTTTATTTTCAGTAATTTAGTGTTTGTTTTTGTTCGTAATTGAGTTTATTTAATTTAATTGTAATTAATTGTAGGTAGTTTAGGTAATTAGTTTAATGATAGTTTAGTGTTAGGTGTAATTGTAACTTAGGTTAGGATTTATTTTACAGGTAATTTTGTCTTTATTTTAGCTAGGTAGTTATTAAATAGTTAATAACTATTTAATAACTATTGTACCTAGTTAAAATAAATACAAACTTACCTGTAAAATAAATATAAACCCTAAGCTAGCTACAATGCAATGTAACTATTAGTTATATTGTAGCTATCTTAGGGTTTATTTTATCGGTAAGTATTTAGTTTTAAATAGGATTAATTTATTTAATTATGTTAAATTTATTTCATTTAATTTAAATTATATTTAAGTTAGGGGGGGTTAGACTTAGGGTTAGACTTAGGTTTAGGGGTTAATAAATTTATTATAGTAGCGGCGACGTTGGGGTCGGAAGATTAGGGGTTAATAAATGTAGGTAGGTGTCGGCGACGTTGGGGGGGGCAGATTAGGGGTTAATAAAATTTAACTAGTGTTTGCGAGGCGGGAGTGCGGCGGTTTAGGGGTTAATACATTTATTAAAGTGGCGGCGATGTCCGGTCGGCAGATTAGGGGTTAATAATTGTAGGTAGGTAGCGGCGACGTTGGGGGTGGCAGATTAGGGGTTAATAAATATAATGTAGGTGTCGGCGATGTTATGGGCAGCAGATTAGGGATACATAGGTATAATGTAGGTGGCAGCGGTGTCTGGTCGGCAGATTAGGGGTTAAAAAAATTTATTTTAGTGTTTGCGATGTGGGGGGACCTCGGTTTAGGGGTTAATAGGTAGTTTATGGGTGTTTGCGGTAGCCTCGAGTTGCGGAATAAAAGTGAGTGGTACATCTGTATCTGCCAGACTCGTAATACCAGCGGGCGTTAAAAAGCAGCGTTAAGGGGGGCGTGTCCTAGCAGCGATCCTAGTTGGTCGCACTCTCCAAGAGCTCTGATCGAGTAGCTTAAAACCCGCCGGTTATAGGCATCATCAAACAGCCAAAACACAGGGAAAATATAGTCTCAACATTTATTAGCCCTTTAGGGAGCTCATCGCTGAATTTTGAGCTGTAATCTTGACATCAGATCTCTGGATTGGACATAAAGGGCCTGGAGCGGCGGCTCATTAAAGGCGGCGCTTCCCACTCGGTAAACCCGAGGTATTCATCCCTAACTGGGGGCTCAAATCTATCTCTTTAGGTGAGAAGGGCTGACAGGTCTGCAACGATAAGTTTTGAATCGTCTCACCCAGAAAACACATCACCTGGAGATAGTGAAAATGGAGCATTTGGCGGGAGTGGAGAGTATGCAGCATCCGGATACGATATGGGAGAGAATTGAAAAGCTGTTTAACAAGATGATAGATAATGCACCATACGATCGATTGATGCAAATACTACACAAGAAAGAGAAAGCTGCGGGGTGCCCAGTGGAGATCATCAGCGTGAGGTGTCCCATAGACACAGAACCTCCTCTGGGCATTTTGCAGCCCTCACAGCAACCGAAAAAGACTGCCATAACAAAACACGCTGACCAAGCCAATAAATCACAACCAAGAGGGAACCCGACACTGGCGATGCAGCATAACAGCTATCCTGTAGATAGGAAAGACCAAGAAACACCCACAACCACCTTACATGATTTCTCTCTGGTGACTCGGAACATTCAAGAGTCTGCTGGAGATCTAATCCAGAAAACTATTCAGAGGCCAACGGAACAAGAGTCAGCAAGGTCTCCCCTGAAAAGTGCATCCAGCGGGCCTCAGCTATCCTCCAACTACCAGCGGGATTACACCAAGCGATCCTCCCGCTCTCTATTACACCCCTCACGTAAGAGACAACAAAAAATATTAAGAGAGACTAAAGACTACCCATGTAACGATGCTTGTATCACATATGCAGAGAAGGGGTAGCCTAGAGAAACGCCAGTCACATAATATTAAACTGCCATGTTATTCTACTGACCAGTCTTGACTGTGCTTATGGTACTAACGGAACTGAGTTAAGATGACACTCTCCATAAGAGACTTTGATTTCCTCACAGATCGTTATCTGACTCACAAACAGAATCATCTCCCTAGTTGAATGTTTATTTCGTTGTTTAGTTGAGGCCGGAGATTTTGCAGTTACGCTAGCCAGTTTAATAGAGATACTTTTTATTTAGCTTCTTAATACTACATTAATGTCTAAAACCTACCAGTTAAAGTGTTTTAATCTTCATTTCAGACACCGTTATTTGTATTTTCCCTTATGTTTGTATTTGGGGGTGACCATCTCAAGAAAGATAAGTGATTATCTCTATGCCTATTGCCATTATAACCCTTGCCGTGCGGTCTGCGGCCGGGGCCGCATGGAGGGCTAGAACATTAATACATAACATACAGAAATGCTAACCATGAGTATGAGCACTAGAGCAAAAAACTCAGCAAGACCTTTGTGACGCAGCAGAAATTTGCCGTACCACTGGAATGTTTCAGATGTATCACATAAATATACGGTATAATATCACTAGTCATACCACGATAATTATATAGGTACATTTACACCCTCACCAAGAATCACTTATATCTCACAAAAGATAACACTCGCTATGAACATAGAAGATAATTTCTCTCTGGTCAATTTGCTGAGAAGGACACCATTATGAAAATCACAAATCACTGTATACATGTTGTTTGGCTGCACTTGGGAAACATAACCAATTTCCATTATTAGACCTGGAACGCCTGATCACTAGTTATATTCCTGATCAGTGACCCAGTTGGGACTCCCTCTTTTCCTTTCCTAGAATTAATCTAGAATCTTAATCGTATACCTAACCAAGCCCAATATTATATCCCAGAGCACTATTCCAAGACCCATGAGAGGTCTAATTAACTAATAATTGGGTCTCATGAGAAATACACTGATGTGAAAAAAATATTTCAATGTGGTACAGTTGTCATATATGATATATAATATATGCTTTTATTATCTTGATAGCACAATGCACCACCATGTTGAAACATAATATTGTACCACTCTTTGTGCCTGCTTTGCTCATTCTTTTTATGAAGTGTATACTCAATTATTCTAAATAAAGTATTTTAAAATAAAAAAATAAATAAAAAAAGCAGCGTTGGGACCTCTCAACGCTGCTTTTTAAGGCTAACGCAAGACTCGTGATCTAGCCGATATTTTCTGAATGAGCTTTAATTGATAAGAACTACAAAACAATGCACTTTATACTTACATTATCACTAGGGATGCACCGATACAATTTTTTTATGACCAAGTACAAGTACCGATACTTGTTTTCAAATACTCGCCGATACCAATTTTTTTTTAATGTCATGTAACAGTATACCAAGCACAATACAGTAATAATAATAATTATTTAAGATTCCTTCTTTATAATTATAGAGGACTGTAATTCAAAAGATATTATGAAATAATAAAACAGTTTTATTTGTCACAAAGTTCACTGAACATGATTATAAATAAAAAATATTACAATAAAATATTAAATTTAAAGGGGTGATGCAATTGGTTTGTAGGGCTGTTATATAACATCAATCTGACATTTGTATGGAGGTTCGACTCTAAGTTGAACAGTCTTTCGCTTTCCACACTACTGCATGGGGCAGAAAGATATTTTTCGGCCATTTTAGCCAGAGCTGGAAATCTGTTTATTAACTGCCCAGTACTTCAGGGGTTTATCTGAACGCAGTACAGTGATCTATCCTACAATAATACATATAACAGCAATTTGTATTGGCAGAACAGTAGTAAACAATTTTTAGTTTAGTCTCCACTCCAGCTTAAAATAAAATGGGAACATGCAGTTTGAAAAAAACACCACAAGATAGCGTATAGGTAGGAAGTGGAGGTATCGGTTTAAGTATCGGTGCATTTGCACGAGTACAAGTACTCATGCAAATACTTGGTTTCGGTACCGATACTAGTATCGGTATCGGTGCAACCCTAATAATCACTGTTGCTAGTCTTGTTGTATGTGGACTCAAGCCCCGATTGGCTCCTTTAAATAAGGCAAGTGGTGAGTGGAGTTTAGCTGCTGTTTTAAAAATGATTGAACTTGGCCAATATGCTATTCTGTAGCAAGACAACAGCAACCTTGTGTTTACTACCCCTTTAATAAGAACCTTAAATAAACACATTGGTATGGAGCTCTGTTTCACTGTGTCTGTTTTTAAGATGACTAACAAGTTTTGTACTAATGTTTATCATGACACATAGGGGCCGATTTACTAATGTGGGGGCGGACATCGATAAATGCCGACAGCATACGCTGTCAGCATTGATTATTGCACAAGAATTTCTAGTGAAATACTTGTGCAATGCCATCCCCTTCACATTTGCGGCCGCTAGCAAGCGGTGTCAATCATCTCGATCATATCCGATTGTAATGATTGCTGTCCGCCACCTCGAAAGTGGCGGATGAGTTAAAGGGAGACTGAACCCAAATTTTTGCTTTTGTGATTCAGATAGAGCATGCAATTTAAGCTACTTTCTAATTTACTCCTATTATCAATTTTTCTTCGTTCTCTTACTATCTTTATTTGAAAAAGAAGGCATCTAAGCTAAGGAGCCAGTCAATATTTGGTTCAGCACCGTAGACAGCACTTTTTATTGGTGGGGGAATTTATCCACCAATCAGTAAGAACAACCATGGTTCTTCAACCAAAATGGGCCGGCATCTAAACTTACATTCTTGCTTTTCAAATAAAGATATCAAGAGAATGAAGAAAATTTGATAAAAGGAGTAAATTAGAAAGTTGCTTAAAATTGCATGCTCTATCTGAATCACAAAATAAAAAATTTGGGTTCAGTGTCCCTTTAAGGAGCAGTGGTCTTAAGACAGCTGCTTCTTAACTTAACCTAAAGGCTCGCACAGAAACAGCAGCATACGCAGCTTAATAAATATACCCCATAGTGTTATACCTTTTAATGAACAGATAAATGGTGAGCATGTGTTGAATGTCAAACAGTTATGCATCAGTCTCATTTCTGCATTTTGTCTGTGCTCACAGGTGTGGTCTGATGTTTTTGCTGACAGTGAATTTGACCATCTGGGTGATTGCAGTGATTGAGGAAGCCAGACATCACACTCTTCAAATGGAGCGATATCTGGAGGCAAACAGTTCAGTGACCATGAACACAGAACACGAAGGTATCAATGTCTGCTAATTAAACTTGTTGCATTAGCACATGGTGCATTACTGAGTCAGGCTGATAGCTAATTAGTTTCCTTATTTCCCTCATTGAAAACATATAGGGACTGATTTAACAAGCTGCCAATCTGCGCCAATGCAGCTGTTTCCACACAAACCTTCAGACTCGCCGGAAACAGCAGTTAAGACCGCTGCTCCTTAACTCGTACGCCTCCTCTGAGGCTGTGGACATCAATTCGCCCAATCGTATACGATTGGGTTGATTGACACCCCCTGCTAGCGGCCTTGCACAAGCAGTTCTAGTGTGTGCTGTCGGCATTCAGCGATGTCTGTCGGACATGATCAGCTGAGTGGATCATGTCGGACAGGCACTTAATAAATCTGCCCCATTATGTTTGTTCATTAGAGTCAAACCATGCAAACAGAAAACTGCCTAATATAAGTTATTTCTCAAATTACAGTCTGCCCCAAGAAGTCACCTATCTTCTAGGGTGTCTTTTGTCCACTACTAAGTAAATTGTCTCACTATGGGCCAGATTACACGTGGGTTAAAGGGATGGGAAAGTCCAAATTAAACTTGCATGATTCAGATAGAGCAAGTACTTTTAAGACACTTTTAAATTCACTTCTATTTTCAAATGTGCTTCGTTCTCTTAATATCCCTTGTTAAAAATGAATACACACATATCTTACACTAGTGGGAGCTGCTGCTAATTGGTGCCTGCGCACATTTGTCTCTTGTGATTGGCTAACTAGATCTGTTCGGCTAGCTGCCAGTAGTGCAATGCTGTCCCTTCAGCAATGGATAACAAGAGAATGAAGAAAATTTGATAATAGAATTAAATTGGAAAGTTGTTTAAAATTGTATGTTCTATCTGAATCATAAAAGAAAATGTTGGGGTTTACTATCTCTTTAAATTATTCACGTATTACAAGTTGAGTGTAAACACGATCACATGAGCACAATCTCGTTTTACGCTAGAACGATTACTGCGACTTCAGAGCTGTGTTAACTGTTTTTCCAAACCTAAAAGTTTCACAAAACACATCAAAAAATACATTACAAAGTGCAGGTACATTCCTAATAATACCATCTAATAAAAATTATTCAAAAAATAAATTGCACACAAAAGTTATAAGGGCTCAAAGATATGAGGGCTGCTTCATAACTGCTGTTTCCGGTGAGCCTGAAGGCTCGCGTGGAAACAGGGTCATCAGGAGCCATTCGGCCATTGATAAATCGGTCCCAAGGTCTCAGGTGTTAGAAAAAAAGGCAGACAAAGGGCCTTTATATGTACATGTATAGAAATATGTATTTATGAATAAATAGAACTTATTCTTCTATGTTAAGAATATTGCAATGTGATATATTCATATTTTCATGTCGGGTTAGCACACATTAGAATAAGCAGTCGGGTTAGCGCATATGAGAATATGAGTTTGGGTTAGAGCATATGTGAATATGAGTTCGGGTTAGCGCATATGAGAATATGAGTTCGGGTTAGCGCATATGTGAATAAGCAGTCGGGTTAGCGCATATGAGAATATGAGTTTAGGTTAGTGCATATGTGAATAAGCAGTCGGGTTAGCGCATATGAGAACATGAGTTTAGGTTAGCGCATATGTGAATAAGTGGTCGGGTTAGCGCATATGAGAACATGAGTTTAGGTTAGTGCATATGTGAATAAGCAGTCGGGTTAGCGCATATGAGAATATGAGTTTGGGTTAGAGCATATGTGAATAAGCAGTCGGGTTAGCGCATATGAGAACATGAGTTTAGGTTAGAGCATATGTGAATAAGCAGTCGGGTTAGCGCATATGAGAACATGAGTTTAGGTTAGAGCATATGTGAATAAGCAGTCGGGTTAGCGCATATGAGAACATGAGTTTAGGTTAGTGCATATGTGAATAAGCAGTCGGGTTAGCGCATATGAGAATATGAGTTTAGGTTAGAGCATATGTGAATAAGCAGTCGGGTTAGCGCATATGAGAACATGAGTTTAGGTTAGTGCATATGTGAATAAGCAGTCGGGTTAGCGCATATGTGAATATGAGTTTAGGTTAGTGCATATGTGAATAAGCAGTCGGGTTAGCGCATATGAGAACATGAGTTTAGGTTAGTGCATATGTGAATAAGCAGTCGGGTTAGCGCATATGTGAATAAGCAGTCGGGTTAGCGCATATGAGAATATGAGTTTGGGTTAGAGCATATGTGAATAAGCAGTCGGGTTAGCGCATATGAGAATATGAGTTTAGGTTAGAGCATATGTGAATAAGCAGTCGGGTTAGCGCATATGAGAACATGAGTTTAGGTTAGTGCATATGTGAATAAGCAGTCGGGTTAGCGCATATGAGAACATGAGTTTAGGTTAGAGCATATGTGAATAAGCAGTCGGGTTAGCGCATATGAGAACATGAGTTTAGGTTAGTGCATATGTGAATAAGCAGTCGGGTTAGTGCATATGTGAATAAGCAGTCGGGTTAGCGCATATGTGAATAAGCAGTCGGGTTAGCGCATATGAGAACATGAGTTTAGGTTAGTGCATATGTGAATAAGCAGTCGGGTTAGCGCATATGAGAATATGAGTTCGGGTTAGTGCATATGTGAATAAGCAGTCGGGTTAGCGCATATGAGAACATGAGTTTAGGTTAGTGCGTATGTGAATAAGTGGTCGGGTTAGCGCATATGTGAATAAGTGGTCGGGTTAGTGCATATGAGAATATGAGTTCGGGTTAGAGCATATGTGAATAAGCAGTCGGGTTAGCGCATATGAGAATATGAGTTTGGGTTAGCGCATATGAGAATATGAGTTTGGGTTAGTGCATATGTGAATAAGTGGTCGGGTTAGCGCATATGAGAACATGAGTTTAGGTTAGTGCATATGTGAATAAGTGGTCGGGTTAGCGCATATGAGAACATGAGTTTAGGTTAGCGCATATGTGAATAAGCAGTCGGGTTAGCGCATATGAGAATATGAGTTTGGGTTAGCGCATATGAGAATATGAGTTTGGGTTAGTGCATATGTGAATAAGTGGTCGGGTTAGCGCATATGAGAACATGAGTTTAGGTTAGTGCATATGTGAATAAGCAGTCGGGTTAGCGCATATGAGAATATGAGTTTAGGTTAGTGCATATGTGAATAAGCAGTCGGGTTAGCGCATATGAGAATATGAGTTTAGGTTAGCGCATATGTGAATAAGCAGTCGGGTTAGCGCATATGAGAATATGAGTTTGGGTTAGCGCATATGAGAATATGAGTTCGGGTTAGAGCATATGAGAATATGAGTTTGGGTTAGCGCATATGAGAATATGAGTTCGGGTTAGCGCATATGAGAATATGAGTTTGGGTTAGTGCGTATGTGAATAAGCAGTCGGGTTAGCGCATATGAGAATATGAGTTTGGGTTAGCGCATATGTGAATAAGCAGTCGGGTTAGCGCATATGAGAATATGAGTTTGGGTTAGAGCATATGTGAATAAGCAGTCGGGTTAGCGCATATGAGAACATGAGTTTAGGTTAGTGCGTATGTGAATAAGCAGTCGGGTTAGCGCATATGAGAATATGAGTTTGGGTTAGTGCGTATGTGAATAAGCAGTCGGGTTAGCGCATATGAGAATATGAGTTTGGGTTAGAGCATATGTGAATAAGCAGTCGGGTTAGCGCATATGAGAATATGAGTTCGGGTTAGCGCATATGAGAATATGAGTTCGGGTTAGCGCATATGAGAATATGAGTTTGGGTTAGAGCATATGTGAATAAGCAGTCGGGTTAGCGCATATGAGAATATGAGTTTGGGTTAGAGCATATGTGAATAAGCAGTCGGGTTAGCGCATATGAGAATATGAGTTTGGGTTAGAGCATATGTGAATAAGCAGTCGGGTTAGCGCATATGAGAACATGAGTTTGGGTTAGTGCATATGTGAATAAGCAGTCGGGTTAGCGCATATGTGAATAAGTGGTCGGGTTAGCGCATATGTGAATAAGTGGTCGGGTTAGCGCATATGAGAATATGAGTTCGGGTTAGAGCATATGTGAATAAGCAGTCGGGTTAGCGCATATGAGAATATGAGTTCGGGTTAGCGCATATGTGAATAAGCAGTCGGGTTAGCGCATATGAGAATATGAGTTCGGGTTAGAGCATATGTGAATAAGCAGTCGGGTTAGCGCATATGAGAATATGAGTTTAGGTTAGTGCATATGTGAATAAGCAGTCGGGTTAGCGCATATGAGAATATGAGTTTGGGTTAGAGCATATGTGAATAAGCAGTCGGGTTAGCGCATATGTGAATAAGTGGTCGGGTTAGCGCATATGTGAATAAGTGGTCGGGTTAGCGCATATGAGAACATGAGTTTAGGTTAGTGCATATGTGAATAAGCAGTCGGGTTAGCGCATATGTGAATAAGTGGTCGGGTTAGCGCATATGTGAATAAGTGGTCGGGTTAGCGCATATGAGAATATGAGTTCGGGTTAGAGCATATGTGAATAAGCAGTCGGGTTAGCGCATATGAGAATATGAGTTTGGGTTAGAGCATATGTGAATAAGCAGTCGGGTTAGCGCATATGAGAACATGAGTTTGGGTTAGAGCATATGTGAATAAGCAGTCGGGTTAGCGCATATGTGAATAAGCAGTCGGGTTAGCGCATATGAGAACATGAGTTTAGGTTAGTGCATATGTGAATAAGCAGTCGGGTTAGCGCATATGAGAACATGAGTTTAGGTTAGTGCATATGTGAATAAGCAGTCGGGTTAGCGCATATGAGAACATGAGTTTAGGTTAGTGCATATGTGAATAAGCAGTCGGGTTAGCGCATATGTGAATAAGCAGTCGGGTTAGCGCATATGAGAATATGAGTTTAGGTTAGAGCATATGTGAATAAGCAGTCGGGTTAGCGCATATGAGAACATGAGTTTAGGTTAGTGCATATGTGAATAAGCAGTCGGGTTAGCGCATATGAGAATATGAGTTCGGGTTAGTGCATATGTGAATAAGCAGTCGGGTTAGCGCATATGAGAACATGAGTTTAGGTTAGTGCGTATGTGAATAAGTGGTCGGGTTAGCGCATATGTGAATAAGCAGTCGGGTTAGCGCATATGAGAACATGAGTTTGGGTTAGAGCATATGTGAATAAGCAGTCGGGTTAGCGCATATGTGAATAAGCAGTCGGGTTAGCGCATATGAGAACATGAGTTTAGGTTAGTGCATATGTGAATAAGCAGTCGGGTTAGCGCATATGAGAACATGAGTTTAGGTTAGTGCATATGTGAATAAGCAGTCGGGTTAGCGCATATGAGAACATGAGTTTAGGTTAGTGCATATGTGAATAAGCAGTCGGGTTAGCGCATATGTGAATAAGCAGTCGGGTTAGCGCATATGAGAATATGAGTTTAGGTTAGAGCATATGTGAATAAGCAGTCGGGTTAGCGCATATGAGAACATGAGTTTAGGTTAGTGCATATGTGAATAAGCAGTCGGGTTAGCGCATATGAGAATATGAGTTCGGGTTAGTGCATATGTGAATAAGCAGTCGGGTTAGCGCATATGAGAACATGAGTTTAGGTTAGTGCGTATGTGAATAAGTGGTCGGGTTAGCGCATATGAGAATATGAGTTTAGGTTAGCGCATATGTGAATAAGTGGTCGGGTTAGTGCATATGAGAATATGAGTTCGGGTTAGAGCATATGTGAATAAGCAGTCGGGTTAGCGCATATGAGAATATGAGTTTGGGTTAGCGCATATGAGAATATGAGTTTGGGTTAGTGCATATGTGAATAAGTGGTCGGGTTAGCGCATATGAGAACATGAGTTTAGGTTAGTGCATATGTGAATAAGCAGTCGGGTTAGCGCATATGAGAATATGAGTTTAGGTTAGTGCATATGTGAATAAGCAGTCGGGTTAGCGCATATGAGAATATGAGTTTAGGTTAGCGCATATGTGAATAAGCAGTCGGGTTAGCGCATATGAGAATATGAGTTTGGGTTAGCGCATATGAGAATATGAGTTCGGGTTAGAGCATATGAGAATATGAGTTTGGGTTAGCGCATATGAGAATATGAGTTCGGGTTAGCGCATATGAGAACATGAGTTTAGGTTAGTGCGTATGTGAATAAGCAGTCGGGTTAGCGCATATGAGAATATGAGTTTGGGTTAGCGCATATGTGAATAAGCAGTCGGGTTAGCGCATATGAGAATATGAGTTTGGGTTAGAGCATATGTGAATAAGCAGTCGGGTTAGCGCATATGAGAACATGAGTTTAGGTTAGTGCGTATGTGAATAAGCAGTCGGGTTAGCGCATATGAGAATATGAGTTTGGGTTAGTGCGTATGTGAATAAGCAGTCGGGTTAGCGCATATGAGAATATGAGTTTGGGTTAGAGCATATGTGAATAAGCAGTCGGGTTAGCGCATATGAGAATATGAGTTCGGGTTAGCGCATATGAGAATATGAGTTCGGGTTAGCGCATATGAGAATATGAGTTTGGGTTAGCGCATATGTGAATAAGCAGTCGGGTTAGCGCATATGAGAATATGAGTTTAGGTTAGTGCATATGTGAATAAGCAGTCGGGTTAGCGCATATGAGAATATGAGTTTGGGTTAGAGCATATGTGAATAAGCAGTCGGGTTAGCGCATATGAGAATATGAGTTTGGGTTAGAGCATATGTGAATAAGCAGTCGGGTTAGCGCATATGAGAACATGAGTTTGGGTTAGTGCATATGTGAATAAGCAGTCGGGTTAGCGCATATGTGAATAAGTGGTCGGGTTAGCGCATATGTGAATAAGTGGTCGGGTTAGCGCATATGAGAATATGAGTTCGGGTTAGAGCATATGTGAATAAGCAGTCGGGTTAGCGCATATGAGAATATGAGTTCGGGTTAGCGCATATGTGAATAAGCAGTCGGGTTAGCGCATATGAGAATATGAGTTCGGGTTAGAGCATATGTGAATAAGCAGTCGGGTTAGCGCATATGAGAATATGAGTTTAGGTTAGTGCATATGTGAATAAGCAGTCGGGTTAGCGCATATGAGAATATGAGTTCGGGTTAGAGCATATGTGAATAAGCAGTCGGGTTAGCGCATATGAGAACATGAGTTTAGGTTAGTGCATATGTCAATAAGTGGTCGGGTTAGCGCATATGAGAATATGAGTTTGGGTTAGAGCATATGTGAATAAGCAGTCGGGTTAGCGCATATGTGAATAAGTGGTCGGGTTAGCGCATATGTGAATAAGTGGTCGGGTTAGCGCATATGAGAACATGAGTTTAGGTTAGTGCATATGTGAATAAGCAGTCGGGTTAGCGCATATGTGAATAAGTGGTCGGGTTAGCGCATATGTGAATAAGTGGTCGGGTTAGCGCATATGAGAATATGAGTTCGGGTTAGAGCATATGTGAATAAGCAGTCGGGTTAGCGCATATGAGAATATGAGTTCGGGTTAGAGCATATGTGAATAAGCAGTCGGGTTAGCGCATATGAGAATATGAGTTTGGGTTAGAGCATATGTGAATAAGCAGTCGGGTTAGCGCATATGAGAACATGAGTTTGGGTTAGAGCATATGTGAATAAGCAGTCGGGTTAGCGCATATGTGAATAAGCAGTCGGGTTAGCGCATATGAGAACATGAGTTTAGGTTAGTGCATATGTGAATAAGCAGTCGGGTTAGCGCATATGAGAATATGAGTTTAGGTTAGTGCATATGTGAATAAGCAGTCGGGTTAGCGCATATGAGAATATGAGTTTGGGTTAGAGCATATGTGAATAAGCAGTCGGGTTAGCGCATATGTGAATATGAGTTTGGGTTAGAGCATATGTCAATAAGTGGTCGGGTTAGCGCATATGTGAATAAGCAGTCGGGTTAGCGCATATGAGAATATGAGTTCGGGTTAGAGCATATGTGAATAAGCAGTCAGGTTAGCGCATATGAGAACATGAGTTTAGGTTAGTGCATATGTGAATAAGCAGTCGGGTTAGCGCATATGAGAATATGAGTTTGGGTTAGTGCATATGTGAATAAGCAGTCGGGTTAGCGCATATGAGAATATGAGTTCGGGTTAGAGCATATGTGAATAAGCAGTCGGGTTAGCGCATATGAGAATATGAGTTTAGGTTAGAGCATATGTGAATAAGCAGTCGGGTTAGCGCATATGAGAACATGAGTTTGGGTTAGCGCATATGAGAACATGAGTTTAGGTTAGTGCATATGTGAATAAGCAGTCGGGTTAGCGCATATGAGAATATGAGTTCGGGTTAGTGCATATGAGAATATGAGTTTGGGTTAGAGCATATGTGAATAAGCAGTCGGGTTAGCGCATATGAGAACATGAGTTTAGGTTAGAGCATATGTGAATAAGTGGTCGGGTTAGCGCATATGAGAATATGAGTTTGGGTTAGAGCATATGTCAATAAGTGGTCGGGTTAGCGCATATGTGAATAAGCAGTCGGGTTAGCGCATATGAGAATATGAGTTTGGGTTAGAGCATATGTCAATAAGTGGTCGGGTTAGCGCATATGTGAATAAGCAGTCGGGTTAGCGCATATGAGAATATGAGTTCGGGTTAGCGCATATGAGAATATGAGTTTGGGTTAGAGCATATGTGAATAAGCAGTCGGGTTAGCGCATATGAGAATATGAGTTTGGGTTAGAGCATATGTCAATAAGTGGTCGGGTTAGCGCATATGTGAATAAGCAGTCGGGTTAGCGCATATGAGAATATGAGTTTGGGTTAGAGCATATGTCAATAAGTGGTCGGGTTAGAGCATATGTGAATAAGCAGTCGGGTTAGCGCATATGAGAATATGAGTTTAGGTTAGAGCATATGTGAATAAGCAGTCGGGTTAGCGCATATGAGAACATGAGTTTGGGTTAGTGCATATGTGAATAAGTGGTCGGGTTAGCGCATATGAGAATATGAGTTTGGGTTAGAGCATATGTCAATAAGTGGTCGGGTTAGCGCATATGTGAATAAGCAGTCGGGTTAGCGCATATGAGAATATGAGTTTGGGTTAGAGCATATGTCAATAAGTGGTCGGGTTAGAGCATATGTGAATAAGCAGTCGGGTTAGCGCATATGAGAATATGAGTTTAGGTTAGAGCATATGTGAATAAGCAGTCGGGTTAGCGCATATGAGAACATGAGTTTGGGTTAGTGCATATGTGAATAAGCAGTCGGGTTAGCGCATATGAGAACATGAGTTTAGGTTAGTGCATATGTGAATAAGCAGTCGGGTTAGCGCATATGAGAATATGAGTTTGGGTTAGAGCATATGTCAATAAGTGGTCGGGTTAGCGCATATGTGAATAAGCAGTCGGGTTAGCGCATATGAGAATATGAGTTCGGGTTAGCGCATATGAGAACATGAGTTTAGGTTAGTGCATATGTGAATAAGCAGTCGGGTTAGCGCATATGAGAACATGAGTTTAGGTTAGTGCATATGAGAATAAGCAGTCGGGTTAGCGCATATGTGAATAAGCAGTCGGGTTAGCGCATATGAGAACATGAGTTTGGGTTAGTGCATATGTGAATAAGCAGTCGGGTTAGCGCATATGAGAACATGAGTTTGGGTTAGAGCATATGTGAATAAGCAGTCGGGTTAGCGCATATGTGAATAAGCAGTCGGGTTAGCGCATATGTCAATAAGCAGTCGGGTTAGCGCATATGAGAATATGAGTTTAGGTTAGCGCATATGTGAATAAGCAGTCGGGTTAGCGCATATGTGAATAAGCAGTCGGGTTAGCGCATATGTGAATAAGCAGTCGGGTTAGAGCATATGTCAATAAGCAGTCGGGTTAGCGCATATGAGAATATGAGTTTAGGTTAGCGCATATGTGAATAAGCAGTCGGGTTAGCGCATATGTGAATAAGCAGTCGGGTTAGCGCATATGAGAACATGAGTTTAGGTTAGTGCATATGTGAATAAGCAGTCGGGTTAGCGCATATGAGAATATGAGTTTGGGTTAGAGCATATGTGAATAAGCAGTCGGGTTAGCGCATATGAGAATAAGCAGTCGGGTTAGCGCATATGAGAATAAGCAGTCGGGTTAGCGCATATGAGAACATGAGTTCGGGTTAGAGCATATGTGAATAAGCAGTCGGGTTAGCGCATATGAGAATATGAGTTTAGGTTAGTGCATATGTGAATAAGTGGTCGGGTTAGCGCATATGAGAACATGAGTTTAGGTTAGTGCATATGTGAATAAGCAGTCGGGTTAGCGCATATGAGAACATGAGTTTGGGTTAGAGCATATGTGAATAAGCAGTCGGGTTAGCGCATATGAGAACATGAGTTCGGGTTAGTGCGTATGTGAATAAGCAGTCGGGTTAGCGCATATGAGAATATGAGTTTGGGTTAGAGCATATGTGAATAAGCAGTCGGGTTAGCGCATATGAGAACATGAGTTTGGGTTAGTGCATATGTGAATAAGCAGTCGGGTTAGCGCATATGAGAATATGAGTTTGGGTTAGAGCATATGTGAATAAGCAGTCGGGTTAGCGCATATGAGAACATGAGTTTGGGTTAGTGCATATGTGAATAAGCAGTCGGGTTAGCGCATATGAGAATAAGCAGTCGGGTTAGCGCATATGAGAACATGAGTTTGGGTTAGAGCATATGTGAATAAGCAGTCGGGTTAGCGCATATGAGAATATGAGTTTGGGTTAGAGCATATGTGAATAAGCAGTCGGGTTAGCGCATATGAGAACATGAGTTTGGGTTAGCGCATATGAGAACATGAGTTTAGGTTAGTGCATATGTGAATAAGCAGTCGGGTTAGCGCATATGAGAATATGAGTTTGGGTTAGAGCATATGTGAATAAGCAGTCGGGTTAGCGCATATGAGAATATGAGTTTGGGTTAGCGCATATGTGAATAAGCAGTCGGGTTAGCGCATATGAGAATATGAGTTTAGGTTAGTGCATATGTGAATAAGCAGTCGGGTTAGCGCATATGAGAACATGAGTTTAGGTTAGTGCATATGTGAATAAGCAGTCGGGTTAGCGCATATGAGAATATGAGTTCGGGTTAGCGCATATGAGAACATGAGTTTGGGTTAGTGCATATGTGAATAAGTGGTCGGGTTAGCGCATATGAGAACATGAGTTTAGGTTAGTGCATATGTGAATAAGCAGTCGGGTTAGCGCATATGAGAACATGAGTTCGGGTTAGCGCATATGAGAACATGAGTTTAGGTTAGTGCATATGTGAATAAGCAGTCGGGTTAGCGCATATGAGAACATGAGTTTAGGTTAGTGCATATGTGAATAAGCAGTCGGGTTAGTGCATATGAGAACATGAGTTTAGGTTAGTGCATATGTGAATAAGCAGTCGGGTTAGCGCATATGAGAACATGAGTTTAGGTTAGTGCATATGTGAATAAGCAGTCGGGTTAGCGCATATGAGAATATGAGTTTGGGTTAGAGCATATGTCAATAAGTGGTCGGGTTAGCGCATATGAGAATATGAGTTTGGGTTAGTGCGTATGTGAATAAGCAGTCGGGTTAGCGCATATGAGAATATGAGTTCGGGTTAGCGCATATGAGAACATGAGTTTAGGTTAGTGCATATGTGAATAAGCAGTCGGGTTAGCGCATATGAGAATATGAGTTCGGGTTAGCGCATATGAGAACATGAGTTTAGGTTAGAGCATATGTGAATAAGCAGTCGGGTTAGCGCATATGAGAATATGAGTTCGGGTTAGCGCATATGAGAACATGAGTTTAGGTTAGTGCATATGTGAATAAGCAGTCGGGTTAGCGCATATGAGAACATGAGTTTAGGTTAGTGCATATGTGAATAAGCAGTCGGGTTAGCGCATATGAGAACATGAGTTTGGGTTAGAGCATATGTCAATAAGTGGTCGGGTTAGCGCATATGAGAATATGAGTTTGGGTTAGAGCATATGTCAATAAGTGGTCGGGTTAGCGCATATGTGAATAAGCAGTCGGGTTAGCGCATATGAGAATATGAGTTCGGGTTAGCGCATATGAGAATATGAGTTTGGGTTAGAGCATATGTGAATAAGCAGTCGGGTTAGCGCATATGAGAACATGAGTTTAGGTTAGAGCATATGTGAATAAGTGGTCGGGTTAGCGCATATGAGAATATGAGTTTGGGTTAGAGCATATGTCAATAAGTGGTCGGGTTAGCGCATATGTGAATAAGCAGTCGGGTTAGCGCATATGAGAATATGAGTTTGGGTTAGAGCATATGTCAATAAGTGGTCGGGTTAGAGCATATGTGAATAAGCAGTCGGGTTAGCGCATATGAGAACATGAGTTTGGGTTAGAGCATATGTCAATAAGTGGTCGGGTTAGCGCATATGAGAATATGAGTTTGGGTTAGAGCATATGTCAATAAGTGGTCGGGTTAGCGCATATGTGAATAAGCAGTCGGGTTAGCGCATATGAGAATATGAGTTTGGGTTAGAGCATATGTGAATAAGCAGTCGGGTTAGCGCATATGAGAACATGAGTTTAGGTTAGTGCATATGTGAATAAGCAGTCGGGTTAGCGCATATGAGAATATGAGTTTGGGTTAGAGCATATGTCAATAAGTGGTCGGGTTAGCGCATATGTGAATAAGCAGTCGGGTTAGCGCATATGAGAATATGAGTTTGGGTTAGAGCATATGTGAATAAGCAGTCGGGTTAGCGCATATGAGAATATGAGTTCGGGTTAGCGCATATGAGAACATGAGTTTAGGTTAGTGCATATGTGAATAAGCAGTCGGGTTAGCGCATATGAGAACATGAGTTTAGGTTAGTGCATATGTGAATAAGCAGTCGGGTTAGCGCATATGAGAACATGAGTTTAGGTTAGAGCATATGTCAATAAGCAGTCGGGTTAGCGCATATGAGAATATGAGTTTAGGTTAGCGCATATGTGAATAAGCAGTCGGGTTAGCGCATATGTGAATAAGCAGTCGGGTTAGCGCATATGAGAACATGAGTTTAGGTTAGTGCATATGTGAATAAGCAGTCGGGTTAGCGCATATGAGAATATGAGTTTGGGTTAGAGCATATGTCAATAAGTGGTCGGGTTAGCGCATATGTGAATAAGCAGTCGGGTTAGCGCATATGAGAATATGAGTTCGGGTTAGAGCATATGTGAATAAGCAGTCGGGTTAGCGCATATGAGAATATGAGTTTGGGTTAGAGCATATGTGAATAAGCAGTCGGGTTAGCGCATATGAGAATAAGCAGTCGGGTTAGCGCATATGAGAACATGAGTTCGGGTTAGAGCATATGTGAATAAGCAGTCGGGTTAGCGCATATGAGAATATGAGTTTAGGTTAGTGCATATGTGAATAAGTGGTCGGGTTAGCGCATATGAGAACATGAGTTTAGGTTAGTGCATATGTGAATAAGCAGTCGGGTTAGCGCATATGAGAATATGAGTTTAGGTTAGTGCATATGTGAATAAGCAGTCGGGTTAGCGCATATGAGAACATGAGTTTAGGTTAGTGCATATGTGAATAAGCAGTCGGGTTAGCGCATATGAGAATATGAGTTTGGGTTAGAGCATATGTGAATAAGCAGTCGGGTTAGCGCATATGTGAATAAGCAGTCGGGTTAGCGCATATGAGAACATGAGTTTGGGTTAGAGCATATGTGAATAAGCAGTCGGGTTAGCGCATATGAGAACATGAGTTTGGGTTAGCGCATATGAGAACATGAGTTTGGGTTAGTGCATATGTGAATAAGCAGTCGGGTTAGCGCATATGAGAACATGAGTTTGGGTTAGAGCATATGTCAATAAGTGGTCGGGTTAGCGCATATGAGAATATGAGTTTGGGTTAGAGCATATGTGAATAAGCAGTCGGGTTAGCGCATATGAGAATATGAGTTTGGGTTAGAGCATATGAGAATATGAGTTTAGGTTAGTGCATATGTCAATAAGCAGTCGGGTTAGCGCATATGAGAATATGAGTTTGGGTTAGCGCATATGAGAATATGAGTTTAGGTTAGTGCATATGTCAATAAGCAGTCGGGTTAGCGCATATGAGAATATGAGTTTGGGTTAGAGCATATGTCAATAAGTGGTCGGGTTAGTGCATATGTGAATAAGCAGTCGGGTTAGCGCATATGAGAATATGAGTTTAGGTTAGCGCATATGAGAACATGAGTTTGGGTTAGTGCATATGTGAATAAGCAGTCGGGTTAGCGCATATGAGAACATGAGTTTAGGTTAGTGCATATGTGAATAAGCAGTCGGGTTAGCGCATATGAGAACATGAGTTTAGGTTAGTGCATATGTGAATAAGCAGTCGGGTTAGCGCATATGAGAACATGAGTTTAGGTTAGTGCATATGTGAATAAGCAGTCGGGTTAGCGCATATGAGAACATGAGTTTAGGTTAGTGCATATGTGAATAAGCAGTCGGGTTAGCGCATATGAGAATATGAGTTTGGGTTAATGCATATGTGAATAAGCAGTCGGGTTAGCGCATATGAGAATATGAGTTTAGGTTAGTGCATATGTGAATAAGCAGTCGGGTTAGCGCATATGTGAATAAGCAGTCGGGTTAGCGCATATGAGAACATGAGTTTAGGTTAGTGCATATGTGAATAAGCAGTCGGGTTAGCGCATATGAGAACATGAGTTTAGGTTAGTGCATATGTGAATAAGCAGTCGGGTTAGCGCATATGAGAATATGAGTTTAGGTTAGTGCATATGTGAATAAGCAGTCGGGTTAGCGCATATGAGAACATGAGTTTAGGTTAGTGCATATGTGAATAAGCAGTCGGGTTAGCGCATATGAGAATATGAGTTTGGGTTAGAGCATATGTGAATAAGCAGTCGGGTTAGCGCATATGAGAATATGAGTTTGGGTTAGAGCATATGTGAATAAGCAGTCGGGTTAGCGCATATGAGAATATGAGTTTAGGTTAGTGCATATGTGAATAAGCAGTCGGGTTAGCGCATATGAGAACATGAGTTTAGGTTAGTGCATATGTGAATAAGCAGTCGGGTTAGCGCATATGAGAACATGAGTTCGGGTTAGCGCATATGAGAACATGAGTTTAGGTTAGTGCATATGTGAATAAGCAGTCGGGTTAGCGCATATGAGAATATGAGTTTGGGTTAGAGCATATGTGAATAAGCAGTCGGGTTAGCGCATATGAGAACATGAGTTTGGGTTAGAGCATATGTGAATAAGCAGTCGGGTTAGCGCATATGAGAACATGAGTTCGGGTTAGCGCATATGAGAACATGAGTTTAGGTTAGTGCATATGTGAATAAGCAGTCGGGTTAGCGCATATGAGAATATGAGTTTGGGTTAGAGCATATGTGAATAAGCAGTCGGGTTAGCGCATATGAGAATATGAGTTTGGGTTAGAGCGTATGTGAATAAGCAGTCGGGTTAGCGCATATGAGAATATGAGTTTGGGTTAGAGCGTATGTGAATAAGCAGTCGGGTTAGCGCATATGAGAATATGAGTTTAGGTTAGTGCATATGTGAATAAGCAGTCGGGTTAGCGCATATGAGAACATGAGTTTAGGTTAGTGCATATGTGAATAAGCAGTCGGGTTAGCGCATATGAGAACATGAGTTTGGGTTAGCGCATATGAGAACATGAGTTTGGGTTAGCGCATATGAGAACATGAGTTTAGGTTAGTGCATATGTGAATAAGCAGTCGGGTTAGCGCATATGAGAACATGAGTTTGGGTTAGTGCATATGTGAATAAGCAGTCGGGTTAGCGCATATGAGAACATGAGTTTGGGTTAGAGCATATGTCAATAAGTGGTCGGGTTAGCGCATATGAGAATATGAGTTTGGGTTAGAGCATATGTCAATAAGTGGTCGGGTTAGCGCATATGTGAATAAGCAGTCGGGTTAGCGCATATGAGAATATGAGTTCGGGTTAGCGCATATGAGAATATGAGTTTGGGTTAGAGCATATGTGAATAAGCAGTCGGGTTAGCGCATATGAGAACATGAGTTTAGGTTAGAGCATATGTGAATAAGTGGTCGGGTTAGCGCATATGAGAATATGAGTTTGGGTTAGAGCATATGTCAATAAGTGGTCGGGTTAGCGCATATGTGAATAAGCAGTCGGGTTAGCGCATATGAGAATATGAGTTTGGGTTAGAGCATATGTCAATAAGTGGTCGGGTTAGAGCATATGTGAATAAGCAGTCGGGTTAGCGCATATGAGAACATGAGTTTGGGTTAGAGCATATGTCAATAAGTGGTCGGGTTAGCGCATATGAGAACATGAGTTTAGGTTAGTGCATATGTGAATAAGTGGTCGGGTTAGCGCATATGAGAATATGAGTTTGGGTTAGAGCATATGTCAATAAGTGGTCGGGTTAGCGCATATGTGAATAAGCAGTCGGGTTAGCGCATATGAGAATATGAGTTTGGGTTAGAGCATATGTGAATAAGCAGTCGGGTTAGCGCATATGAGAACATGAGTTTAGGTTAGTGCATATGTGAATAAGCAGTCGGGTTAGCGCATATGAGAATATGAGTTTGGGTTAGAGCATATGTCAATAAGTGGTCGGGTTAGCGCATATGTGAATAAGCAGTCGGGTTAGCGCATATGAGAATATGAGTTTGGGTTAGAGCATATGTGAATAAGCAGTCGGGTTAGCGCATATGAGAATATGAGTTTAGGTTAGTGCATATGTGAATAAGCAGTCGGGTTAGCGCATATGAGAACATGAGTTTAGGTTAGTGCATATGAGAACATGAGTTTGGGTTAGTGCATATGTGAATAAGCAGTCGGGTTAGCGCATATGAGAACATGAGTTTAGGTTAGCGCATATGAGAACATGAGTTTGGGTTAGTGCATATGTGAATAAGCAGTCGGGTTAGCGCATATGAGAACATGAGTTTAGGTTAGAGCATATGTCAATAAGTGGTCGGGTTAGCGCATATGAGAATATGAGTTTGGGTTAGAGCATATGTGAATAAGCAGTCGGGTTAGCGCATATGAGAACATGAGTTTGGGTTAGAGCATATGTGAATAAGCAGTCGGGTTAGCGCATATGAGAACATGAGTTTAGGTTAGAGCATATGTCAATAAGCAGTCGGGTTAGCGCATATGAGAATATGAGTTTGGGTTAGAGCATATGTGAATAAGCAGTCGGGTTAGCGCATATGAGAATATGAGTTTAGGTTAGTGCATATGTGAATAAGCAGTCGGGTTAGTGCATATGTGAATAAGCAGTCGGGTTAGCGCATATGAGAACATGAGTTTAGGTTAGTGCATATGTGAATAAGCAGTCGGGTTAGCGCATATGAGAACATGAGTTTAGGTTAGTGCATATGTGAATAAGCAGTCGGGTTAGCGCATATGAGAATATGAGTTTGGGTTAGAGCATATGTCAATAAGTGGTCGGGTTAGCGCATATGTGAATAAGCAGTCGGGTTAGCGCATATGAGAATATGAGTTTGGGTTAGAGCATATGTCAATAAGTGGTCGGGTTAGCGCATATGAGAACATGAGTTTGGGTTAGTGCATATGTGAATAAGCAGTCGGGTTAGCGCATATGAGAACATGAGTTTGGGTTAGAGCATATGTCAATAAGTGGTCGGGTTAGCGCATATGTGAATAAGCAGTCGGGTTAGCGCATATGAGAATATGAGTTTGGGTTAGAGCATATGTCAATAAGTGGTCGGGTTAGCGCATATGTGAATAAGCAGTCGGGTTAGCGCATATGAGAATATGAGTTTGGGTTAGAGCATATGTCAATAAGTGGTCGGGTTAGCGCATATGTGAATAAGCAGTCGGGTTAGCGCATATGAGAATATGAGTTTGGGTTAGAGCATATGTGAATAAGCAGTCGGGTTAGCGCATATGAGAATATGAGTTTAGGTTAGTGCATATGTGAATAAGCAGTCGGGTTAGTGCATATGTGAATAAGCAGTCGGGTTAGCGCATATGAGAACATGAGTTTAGGTTAGTGCATATGTGAATAAGCAGTCGGGTTAGCGCATATGAGAACATGAGTTTGGGTTAGAGCATATGTCAATAAGTGGTCGGGTTAGCGCATATGTGAATAAGCAGTCGGGTTAGCGCATATGAGAACATGAGTTTAGGTTAGTGCATATGTGAATAAGCAGTCGGGTTAGCGCATATGAGAATATGAGTTTGGGTTAGAGCATATGTCAATAAGTGGTCGGGTTAGCGCATATGTGAATAAGCAGTCGGGTTAGCGCATATGAGAATATGAGTTTGGGTTAGAGCATATGTCAATAAGTGGTCGGGTTAGCGCATATGAGAACATGAGTTTGGGTTAGTGCATATGTGAATAAGCAGTCGGGTTAGCGCATATGAGAACATGAGTTCGGGTTAGCGCATATGAGAACATGAGTTTAGGTTAGAGCATATGTGAATAAGCAGTCGGGTTAGCGCATATGAGAACATGAGTTTAGGTTAGAGCATATGTCAATAAGTGGTCGGGTTAGTGCATATGAGAACATGAGTTTAGGTTAGTGCATATGTGAATAAGCAGTCGGGTTAGCGCATATGAGAACATGAGTTTGGGTTAGAGCATATGTCAATAAGTGGTCGGGTTAGCGCATATGAGAATATGAGTTTGGGTTAGAGCATATGTCAATAAGTGGTCGGGTTAGCGCATATGTGAATAAGCAGTCGGGTTAGCGCATATGAGAATATGAGTTTGGGTTAGCGCATATGTGAATAAGCAGTCGGGTTAGCGCATATGAGAATATGAGTTTGGGTTAGAGCATATGTGAATAAGCAGTCGGGTTAGTGCATATGTGAATAAGCAGTCGGGTTAGCGCATATGAGAACATGAGTTTAGGTTAGAGCATATGTGAATAAGCAGTCGGGTTAGCGCATATGAGAACATGAGTTTGGGTTAGAGCATATGTCAATAAGTGGTCGGGTTAGCGCATATGTGAATAAGCAGTCGGGTTAGCGCATATGAGAATATGAGTTTGGGTTAGTGCATATGTGAATAAGCAGTCGGGTTAGCGCATATGAGAATATGAGTTTGGGTTAGAGCATATGTCAATAAGTGGTCGGGTTAGCGCATATGTGAATAAGCAGTCGGGTTAGCGCATATGAGAACATGAGTTTAGGTTAGTGCATATGTGAATAAGCAGTCGGGTTAGCGCATATGAGAACATGAGTTTAGGTTAGTGCATATGTGAATAAGCAGTCGGGTTAGCGCATATGAGAATATGAGTTTGGGTTAGAGCATATGTCAATAAGTGGTCGGGTTAGCGCATATGAGAATATGAGTTCGGGTTAGCGCATATGTGAATAAGCAGTCGGGTTAGCGCATATGAGAATATGAGTTTGGGTTAGAGCATATGAGAACATGAGTTTGGGTTAGTGCATATGTGAATAAGCAGTCGGGTTAGCGCATATGAGAACATGAGTTTGGGTTAGTGCATATGTGAATAAGCAGTCGGGTTAGCGCATATGAGAACATGAGTTTGGGTTAGTGCATATGTGAATAAGCAGTCGGGTTAGCGCATATGAGAACATGAGTTTAGGTTAGTGCATATGTGAATAAGCAGTCGGGTTAGCGCATATGAGAATATGAGTTTAGGTTAGTGCATATGTGAATAAGCAGTCGGGTTAGCGCATATGAGAACATGAGTTTAGGTTAGTGCATATGTGAATAAGCAGTCGGGTTAGCGCATATGAGAATATGAGTTTGGGTTAGAGCATATGTCAATAAGTGGTCGGGTTAGCGCATATGAGAATATGAGTTCGGGTTAGAGCATATGTGAATAAGCAGTCGGGTTAGCGCATATGAGAATATGAGTTCGGGTTAGAGCATATGTGAATAAGCAGTCGGGTTAGCGCATATGAGAATATGAGTTCGGGTTAGAGCATATGTGAATAAGTGGTCGGGTTAGCGCATATGAGAACATGAGTTTAGGTTAGAGCATATGTGAATAAGCAGTCGGGTTAGCGCATATGAGAACATGAGTTTGGGTTAGAGCATATGTCAATAAGTGGTCGGGTTAGCGCATATGAGAATATGAGTTTGGGTTAGAGCATATGTCAATAAGTGGTCGGGTTAGCGCATATGTGAATAAGCAGTCGGGTTAGCGCATATGAGAATATGAGTTCGGGTTAGCGCATATGTCAATAAGTGGTCGGGTTAGCGCATATGAGAACATGAGTTTGGGTTAGAGCATATGTCAATAAGTGGTCGGGTTAGCGCATATGAGAACATGAGTTTGGGTTAGAGCATATGTCAATAAGTGGTCGGGTTAGCGCATATGTGAATAAGCAGTCGGGTTAGCGCATATGAGAATATGAGTTTGGGTTAGAGCATATGTGAATAAGCAGTCGGGTTAGCGCATATGAGAACATGAGTTTAGGTTAGAGCATATGTGAATAAGCAGTCGGGTTAGCGCATATGAGAACATGAGTTTGGGTTAGAGCATATGTCAATAAGTGGTCGGGTTAGCGCATATGAGAATATGAGTTTGGGTTAGAGCATATGTCAATAAGTGGTCGGGTTAGCGCATATGTGAATAAGCAGTCGGGTTAGCGCATATGAGAATATGAGTTTGGGTTAGCGCATATGTGAATAAGCAGTCGGGTTAGCGCATATGAGAATATGAGTTTGGGTTAGAGCATATGTGAATAAGCAGTCGGGTTAGCGCATATGAGAATATGAGTTTGGGTTAGTGCATATGTGAATAAGTGGTCGGGTTAGCGCATATGAGAATATGAGTTTGGGTTAGCGCATATGAGAACATGAGTTTAGGTTAGTGCATATGTGAATAAGCAGTCGGGTTAGCGCATATGAGAACATGAGTTTAGGTTAGTGCATATGTGAATAAGCAGTCGGGTTAGTGCATATGTGAATAAGCAGTCGGGTTAGTGCATATGTGAATAAGCAGTCGGGTTAGCGCATATGAGAACATGAGTTTAGGTTAGAGCATATGTGAATAAGCAGTCGGGTTAGCGCATATGAGAACATGAGTTTGGGTTAGAGCATATGTGAATAAGCAGTCGGGTTAGCGCATATGAGAATATGAGTTTGGGTTAGTGCATATGTGAATAAGCAGTCGGGTTAGCGCATATGAGAACATGAGTTTGGGTTAGAGCATATGTCAATAAGTGGTCGGGTTAGCGCATATGAGAATATGAGTTTGGGTTAGAGCATATGTGAATAAGCAGTCGGGTTAGAGCATATGTCAATAAGTGGTCGGGTTAGCGCATATGTGAATAAGCAGTCGGGTTAGCGCATATGAGAATATGAGTTTGGGTTAGTGCATATGTGAATAAGCAGTCGGGTTAGCGCATATGAGAATATGAGTTTGGGTTAGAGCATATGTCAATAAGTGGTCGGGTTAGCGCATATGTGAATAAGCAGTCGGGTTAGCGCATATGAGAATATGAGTTTGGGTTAGTGCATATGTGAATAAGCAGTCGGGTTAGCGCATATGAGAATATGAGTTTGGGTTAGAGCATATGTCAATAAGTGGTCGGGTTAGCGCATATGTGAATAAGCAGTCGGGTTAGCGCATATGAGAACATGAGTTTAGGTTAGTGCATATGTGAATAAGCAGTCGGGTTAGCGCATATGAGAACATGAGTTTAGGTTAGTGCATATGTGAATAAGCAGTCGGGTTAGCGCATATGAGAATATGAGTTTGGGTTAGAGCATATGTCAATAAGTGGTCGGGTTAGCGCATATGAGAATATGAGTTCGGGTTAGCGCATATGTGAATAAGCAGTCGGGTTAGCGCATATGAGAATATGAGTTTGGGTTAGAGCATATGAGAACATGAGTTTGGGTTAGTGCATATGTGAATAAGCAGTCGGGTTAGCGCATATGAGAACATGAGTTTAGGTTAGTGCATATGTGAATAAGCAGTCGGGTTAGCGCATATGAGAACATGAGTTTAGGTTAGTGCATATGTGAATAAGCAGTCGGGTTAGCGCATATGAGAACATGAGTTTAGGTTAGTGCATATGTGAATAAGCAGTCGGGTTAGCGCATATGAGAATATGAGTTTAGGTTAGTGCATATGTGAATAAGCAGTCGGGTTAGCGCATATGAGAACATGAGTTTAGGTTAGTGCATATGTGAATAAGCAGTCGGGTTAGCGCATATGAGAATATGAGTTTGGGTTAGAGCATATGTCAATAAGTGGTCGGGTTAGCGCATATGAGAATATGAGTTCGGGTTAGAGCATATGTGAATAAGCAGTCGGGTTAGCGCATATGAGAATATGAGTTCGGGTTAGAGCATATGTGAATAAGCAGTCGGGTTAGCGCATATGAGAATATGAGTTCGGGTTAGAGCATATGTGAATAAGTGGTCGGGTTAGCGCATATGAGAACATGAGTTTAGGTTAGTGCATATGTGAATAAGCAGTCGGGTTAGCGCATATGAGAACATGAGTTTGGGTTAGAGCATATGTCAATAAGTGGTCGGGTTAGCGCATATGAGAATATGAGTTTGGGTTAGAGCATATGTCAATAAGTGGTCGGGTTAGCGCATATGTGAATAAGCAGTCGGGTTAGCGCATATGAGAATATGAGTTCGGGTTAGCGCATATGTCAATAAGTGGTCGGGTTAGCGCATATGAGAACATGAGTTTAGGTTAGAGCATATGTGAATAAGCAGTCGGGTTAGCGCATATGAGAACATGAGTTTGGGTTAGAGCATATGTCAATAAGTGGTCGGGTTAGCGCATATGTGAATAAGCAGTCGGGTTAGCGCATATGAGAATATGAGTTTGGGTTAGAGCATATGTGAATAAGCAGTCGGGTTAGCGCATATGAGAATATGAGTTTGGGTTAGAGCATATGTGAATAAGCAGTCGGGTTAGCGCATATGAGAATATGAGTTTAGGTTAGTGCATATGTGAATAAGCAGTCGGGTTAGTGCATATGTGAATAAGCAGTCGGGTTAGCGCATATGAGAACATGAGTTTAGGTTAGTGCATATGTGAATAAGCAGTCGGGTTAGCGCATATGAGAATATGAGTTTGGGTTAGAGCATATGTGAATAAGCAGTCGGGTTAGCGCATATGAGAATATGAGTTTGGGTTAGAGCATATGTCAATAAGTGGTCGGGTTAGCGCATATGTGAATAAGCAGTCGGGTTAGCGCATATGAGAATATGAGTTTGGGTTAGAGCATATGTGAATAAGCAGTCGGGTTAGCGCATATGAGAATATGAGTTCGGGTTAGCGCATATGAGAACATGAGTTTAGGTTAGTGCATATGTGAATAAGCAGTCGGGTTAGCGCATATGAGAACATGAGTTCGGGTTAGCGCATATGAGAACATGAGTTTAGGTTAGAGCATATGTGAATAAGCAGTCGGGTTAGCGCATATGAGAATAAGCAGTCGGGTTAGCGCATATGAGAATATGAGTTTGGGTTAGAGCATATGTGAATAAGCAGTCGGGTTAGCGCATATGAGAATATGAGTTTGGGTTAGAGCATATGTCAATAAGCAGTCGGGTTAGTGCATATGAGAATATGAGTTTAGGTTAGTGCATATGTCAATAAGTGGTCGGGTTAGTGCATATGAGAATATGAGTTTGGGTTAGAGCATATGTCAATAAGTGGTCGGGTTAGCGCATATGAGAATATGAGTTTGGGTTAGAGCATATGTCAATAAGTGGTCGGGTTAGCGCATATGAGAATATGAGTTTGGGTTAGAGCATATGTCAATAAGTGGTCGGGTTAGCGCATATGAGAATATGAGTTTGGGTTAGAGCATATGTCAATAAGTGGTCGGGTTAGCGCATATGAGAATATGAGTTTGGGTTAGAGCATATGTGAATAAGCAGTCGGGTTAGTGCATATGACAATATGAGTTTAGGTTAGTGCATATGTGAATAAGCAGTCGGGTTAGCGCATATGAGAATATGAGTTTGGGTTAGAGCATATGTCAATAAGTGGTCGGGTTAGCGCATATGTGAATAAGCAGTCGGGTTAGCGCATATGAGAATATGAGTTTGGGTTAGAGCATATGTCAATAAGTGGTCGGGTTAGCGCATATGAGAACATGAGTTTGGGTTAGTGCATATGTGAATAAGCAGTCCGGTTAGCGCATATGAGAATATGAGTTCGGGTTAGCGCATATGAGAACATGAGTTTAGGTTAGTGCATATGTGAATAAGCAGTCGGGTTAGCGCATATGAGAACATGAGTTCGGGTTAGCGCATATGAGAACATGAGTTTAGGTTAGAGCATATGTGAATAAGCAGTCGGGTTAGCGCATATGAGAACATGAGTTTAGGTTAGAGCATATGTCAATAAGTGGTCGGGTTAGCGCATATGTGAATAAGCAGTCGGGTTAGCGCATATGAGAACATGAGTTTAGGTTAGTGCATATGTCAATAAGTGGTCGGGTTAGCGCATATGAGAATATGAGTTTGGGTTAGAGCATATGTGAATAAGCAGTCGGGTTAGCGCATATGAGAATATGAGTTTGGGTTAGAGCATATGTGAATAAGTGGTCGGGTTAGCGCATATGAGAATATGAGTTTGGGTTAGAGCATATGTCAATAAGTGGTCGGGTTAGCGCATATGTGAATAAGCAGTCGGGTTAGCGCATATGAGAATATGAGTTTGGGTTAGAGCATATGTGAATAAGCAGTCGGGTTAGCGCATATGAGAATATGAGTTTGGGTTAGAGCATATGTGAATATGAGTTTGGGTTAGCGCATATGAGAATATGAGTTTGGGTTAGCGCATATGAGAATATGAGTTTGGGTTAGTGCATATGTGAATAAGCAGTCGGGTTAGCGCATATGAGAATATGAGTTTGGGTTAGTGCATATGTGAATAAGCAGTCGGGTTAGCGCATATGAGAACATGAGTTTAGGTTAGTGCATATGTGAATAAGCAGTCGGGTTAGCGCATATGAGAACATGAGTTTAGGTTAGTGCATATGTGAATAAGCAGTCGGGTTAGCGCATATGAGAATATGAGTTCGGGTTAGTGCATATGTGAATAAGCAGTCGGGTTAGCGCATATGAGAACATGAGTTTAGGTTAGTGCATATGTGAATAAGCAGTCGGGTTAGCGCATATGAGAATATGAGTTTAGGTTAGAGCATATGTGAATAAGCAGTCGGGTTAGCGCATATGAGAACATGAGTTTAGGTTAGTGCATATGTGAATAAGCAGTCGGGTTAGCGCATATGAGAATATGAGTTTAGGTTAGTGCATATGTGAATAAGCAGTCGGGTTAGCGCATATGAGAACATGAGTTTAGGTTAGTGCATATGTGAATAAGCAGTCGGGTTAGCGCATATGAGAATATGAGTTTGGGTTAGTGCATATGTGAATAAGCAGTCCGGTTAGCGCATATGAGAATATGAGTTCGGGTTAGCGCATATGAGAACATGAGTTTAGGTTAGTGCATATGTGAATAAGCAGTCGGGTTAGCGCATATGAGAACATGAGTTCGGGTTAGCGCATATGAGAACATGAGTTTAGGTTAGAGCATATGTGAATAAGCAGTCGGGTTAGCGCATATGAGAACATGAGTTTAGGTTAGAGCATATGTCAATAAGTGGTCGGGTTAGCGCATATGTGAATAAGCAGTCGGGTTAGCGCATATGAGAACATGAGTTTAGGTTAGTGCATATGTCAATAAGTGGTCGGGTTAGCGCATATGAGAATATGAGTTTGGGTTAGAGCATATGTGAATAAGCAGTCGGGTTAGCGCATATGAGAATATGAGTTTGGGTTAGAGCATATGTGAATAAGTGGTCGGGTTAGCGCATATGAGAATATGAGTTTGGGTTAGAGCATATGTCAATAAGTGGTCGGGTTAGCGCATATGTGAATAAGCAGTCGGGTTAGCGCATATGAGAATATGAGTTTGGGTTAGAGCATATGTGAATAAGCAGTCGGGTTAGCGCATATGAGAATATGAGTTTGGGTTAGAGCATATGTGAATATGAGTTTGGGTTAGCGCATATGAGAATATGAGTTTGGGTTAGCGCATATGAGAATATGAGTTTGGGTTAGTGCATATGTGAATAAGCAGTCGGGTTAGCGCATATGAGAATATGAGTTTGGGTTAGTGCATATGTGAATAAGCAGTCGGGTTAGCGCATATGAGAACATGAGTTTAGGTTAGTGCATATGTGAATAAGCAGTCGGGTTAGCGCATATGAGAACATGAGTTTAGGTTAGTGCATATGTGAATAAGCAGTCGGGTTAGCGCATATGAGAATATGAGTTTGGGTTAGTGCATATGTGAATAAGCAGTCGGGTTAGCGCATATGAGAATATGAGTTTAGGTTAGTGCATATGTGAATAAGCAGTCGGGTTAGCGCATATGAGAACATGAGTTTAGGTTAGTGCATATGTGAATAAGCAGTCGGGTTAGCGCATATGAGAATATGAGTTTAGGTTAGTGCATATGTGAATAAGCAGTCGGGTTAGCGCATATGAGAACATGAGTTTAGGTTAGTGCATATGTGAATAAGCAGTCGGGTTAGCGCATATGAGAATATGAGTTTGGGTTAGTGCATATGTGAATAAGTGGTCGGGTTAGCGCATATGTGAATAAGCAGTCGGGTTAGCGCATATGAGAATATGAGTTTAGGTTAGTGCATATGTGAATAAGCAGTCGGGTTAGCGCATATGAGAATATGAGTTTGGGTTAGTGCATATGTGAATAAGTGGTCGGGTTAGCGCATATGAGAACATGAGTTCGGGTTAGTGCATATGTGAATAAGCAGTCGGGTTAGCGCATATGAGAATATGAGTTTAGGTTAGAGCATATGTGAATAAGCAGTCGGGTTAGCGCATATGTGAATAAGCAGTCGGGTTAGCGCATATGAGAACATGAGTTTGGGTTAGAGCATATGTCAATAAGTGGTCGGGTTAGCGCATATGTGAATAAGCAGTCGGGTTAGCGCATATGAGAATATGAGTTTGGGTTAGCGCATATGAGAACATGAGTTTAGGTTAGCGCATATGAGAACATGAGTTTAGGTTAGTGCATATGTGAATAAGCAGTCGGGTTAGCGCATATGAGAATATGAGTTTGGGTTAGTGCATATGTGAATAAGCAGTCGGGTTAGCGCATATGAGAATATGAGTTTGGGTTAGTGCATATGTGAATAAGCAGTCGGGTTAGCGCATATGAGAACATGAGTTTGGGTTAGAGCATATGAGAACATGAGTTTAGGTTAGTGCATATGTGAATAAGCAGTCGGGTTAGCGCATATGAGAATATGAGTTTGGGTTAGAGCATATGTGAATAAGCAGTCGGGTTAGCGCATATGAGAATATGAGTTTGGGTTAGTGCATATGTGAATAAGCAGTCGGGTTAGCGCATATGAGAACATGAGTTTGGGTTAGAGCATATGTCAATAAGTGGTCGGGTTAGCGCATATGAGAACATGAGTTTAGGTTAGTGCATATGTGAATAAGCAGTCGGGTTAGCGCATATGAGAATATGAGTTTGGGTTAGAGCATATGTCAATAAGTGGTCGGGTTAGCGCATATGTGAATAAGCAGTCGGGTTAGCGCATATGAGAACATGAGTTTGGGTTAGAGCATATGTGAATAAGCAGTCGGGTTAGCGCATATGAGAACATGAGTTTAGGTTAGTGCATATGTGAATAAGCAGTCGGGTTAGCGCATATGAGAATATGAGTTTGGGTTAGAGCATATGTCAATAAGTGGTCGGGTTAGCGCATATGAGAATATGAGTTCGGGTTAGAGCATATGTGAATAAGCAGTCGGGTTAGCGCATATGAGAATATGAGTTCGGGTTAGAGCATATGTGAATAAGCAGTCGGGTTAGCGCATATGAGAACATGAGTTTAGGTTAGTGCATATGTGAATAAGTGGTCGGGTTAGTGCATATGAGAATATGAGTTCGGGTTAGAGCATATGTGAATAAGCAGTCGGGTTAGCGCATATGAGAATAAGCAGTCGGGTTAGTGCATATGTGAATAAGTGGTCGGGTTAGCGCATATGAGAACATGAGTTTAGGTTAGTGCATATGTGAATAAGCAGTCGGGTTAGCGCATATGAGAACATGAGTTTAGGTTAGTGCATATGTGAATAAGTGGTCGGGTTAGTGCATATGTGAATAAGCAGTCGGGTTAGCGCATATGAGAACATGAGTTTGGGTTAGAGCATATGTCAATAAGTGGTCGGGTTAGCGCATATGAGAATATGAGTTTGGGTTAAAGCATATGTCAATAAGTGGTCGGGTTAGCGCATATGTGAATAAGCAGTCGGGTTAGCGCATATGAGAATATGAGTTCGGGTTAGCGCATATGAGAATATGAGTTTGGGTTAGAGCATATGTGAATAAGCAGTCGGGTTAGCGCATATGAGAACATGAGTTTAGGTTAGAGCATATGTGAATAAGCAGTCGGGTTAGCGCATATGAGAACATGAGTTTGGGTTAGAGCATATGTCAATAAGTGGTCGGGTTAGCGCATATGTGAATAAGCAGTCGGGTTAGCGCATATGAGAACATGAGTTTAGGTTAGTGCATATGTGAATAAGCAGTCGGGTTAGCGCATATGAGAACATGAGTTTAGGTTAGCGCATATGAGAATATGAGTTCGGGTTAGCGCATATGTGAATAAGCAGTCGGGTTAGCGCATATGAGAATATGAGTTTGGGTTAGAGCATATGAGAACATGAGTTTGGGTTAGTGCATATGTGAATAAGCAGTCGGGTTAGCGCATATGAGAACATGAGTTTAGGTTAGTGCATATGTGAATAAGCAGTCGGGTTAGCGCATATGAGAACATGAGTTTAGGTTAGTGCATATGTGAATAAGCAGTCGGGTTAGCGCATATGAGAATATGAGTTTGGGTTAGAGCATATGTCAATAAGTGGTCGGGTTAGCGCATATGAGAATATGAGTTCGGGTTAGAGCATATGTGAATAAGCAGTCGGGTTAGCGCATATGAGAATATGAGTTCGGGTTAGAGCATATGTGAATAAGCAGTCGGGTTAGCGCATATGAGAATATGAGTTCGGGTTAGAGCATATGTGAATAAGTGGTCGGGTTAGCGCATATGAGAACATGAGTTTAGGTTAGTGCATATGTGAATAAGCAGTCGGGTTAGCGCATATGAGAACATGAGTTTAGGTTAGAGCATATGTGAATAAGCAGTCGGGTTAGCGCATATGAGAACATGAGTTTGGGTTAGAGCATATGTCAATAAGTGGTCGGGTTAGCGCATATGAGAATATGAGTTTGGGTTAGAGCATATGTCAATAAGTGGTCGGGTTAGCGCATATGTGAATAAGCAGTCGGGTTAGCGCATATGAGAATATGAGTTCGGGTTAGCGCATATGTCAATAAGTGGTCGGGTTAGCGCATATGAGAACATGAGTTTGGGTTAGAGCATATGTCAATAAGTGGTCGGGTTAGCGCATATGAGAACATGAGTTTGGGTTAGAGCATATGTCAATAAGTGGTCGGGTTAGCGCATATGTGAATAAGCAGTCGGGTTAGCGCATATGAGAATATGAGTTTGGGTTAGAGCATATGTGAATAAGCAGTCGGGTTAGCGCATATGAGAACATGAGTTTAGGTTAGAGCATATGTGAATAAGCAGTCGGGTTAGCGCATATGAGAACATGAGTTTGGGTTAGAGCATATGTCAATAAGTGGTCGGGTTAGCGCATATGTGAATAAGCAGTCGGGTTAGCGCATATGAGAATATGAGTTTGGGTTAGAGCATATGTGAATAAGCAGTCGGGTTAGCGCATATGAGAATATGAGTTTGGGTTAGAGCATATGTGAATAAGCAGTCGGGTTAGCGCATATGAGAATATGAGTTTAGGTTAGTGCATATGTGAATAAGCAGTCGGGTTAGTGCATATGTGAATAAGCAGTCGGGTTAGCGCATATGAGAACATGAGTTTAGGTTAGTGCATATGTGAATAAGCAGTCGGGTTAGCGCATATGAGAATATGAGTTTGGGTTAGAGCATATGTGAATAAGCAGTCGGGTTAGCGCATATGAGAATATGAGTTTGGGTTAGAGCATATGTCAATAAGTGGTCGGGTTAGCGCATATGTGAATAAGCAGTCGGGTTAGCGCATATGAGAATATGAGTTTGGGTTAGAGCATATGTCAATAAGTGGTCGGGTTAGCGCATATGAGAACATGAGTTTAGGTTAGTGCATATGTGAATAAGCAGTCGGGTTAGCGCATATGAGAACATGAGTTCGGGTTAGCGCATATGAGAACATGAGTTTAGGTTAGAGCATATGTGAATAAGCAGTCGGGTTAGCGCATATGAGAACATGAGTTTAGGTTAGTGCATATGTGAATAAGCAGTCGGGTTAGCGCATATGAGAACATGAGTTTGGGTTAGAGCATATGTCAATAAGTGGTCGGGTTAGCGCATATGTGAATAAGCAGTCGGGTTAGCGCATATGAGAATATGAGTTTGGGTTAGAGCATATGTCAATAAGTGGTCGGGTTAGCGCATATGAGAATATGAGTTTGGGTTAGAGCATATGTCAATAAGTGGTCGGGTTAGCGCATATGTGAATAAGCAGTCGGGTTAGCGCATATGAGAATATGAGTTTGGGTTAGAGCATATGTGAATAAGCAGTCGGGTTAGCGCATATGAGAATATGAGTTTAGGTTAGTGCATATGTGAATAAGCAGTCGGGTTAGTGCATATGTGAATAAGCAGTCGGGTTAGCGCATATGAGAACATGAGTTCGGGTTAGCGCATATGAGAACATGAGTTTAGGTTAGTGCATATGTGAATAAGCAGTCGGGTTAGCGCATATGAGAATATGAGTTTGGGTTAGAGCATATGTCAATAAGTGGTCGGGTTAGCGCATATGTGAATAAGCAGTCGGGTTAGCGCATATGAGAATATGAGTTTGGGTTAGAGCATATGTCAATAAGTGGTCGGGTTAGCGCATATGAGAACATGAGTTTGGGTTAGTGCATATGTGAATAAGCAGTCGGGTTAGCGCATATGAGAATATGAGTTCGGGTTAGCGCATATGAGAACATGAGTTTAGGTTAGTGCATATGTGAATAAGCAGTCGGGTTAGCGCATATGAGAACATGAGTTCGGGTTAGCGCATATGAGAATATGAGTTCGGGTTAGTGCATATGTGAATAAGCAGTCGGGTTAGCGCATATGAGAATATGAGTTTAGGTTAGTGCATATGTGAATAAGCAGTCGGGTTAGCGCATATGAGAACATGAGTTTAGGTTAGAGCATATGTCAATAAGTGGTCGGGTTAGCGCATATGTGAATAAGCAGTCGGGTTAGCGCATATGAGAACATGAGTTTAGGTTAGTGCATATGTCAATAAGTGGTCGGGTTAGCGCATATGAGAATATGAGTTTGGGTTAGTGCATATGTGAATAAGCAGTCGGGTTAGCGCATATGAGAATATGAGTTTGGGTTAGAGCATATGTGAATAAGTGGTCGGGTTAGCGCATATGAGAATATGAGTTTGGGTTAGAGCATATGTCAATAAGTGGTCGGGTTAGCGCATATGTGAATAAGCAGTCGGGTTAGCGCATATGAGAATATGAGTTTGGGTTAGAGCATATGTGAATAAGCAGTCGGGTTAGCGCATATGAGAATATGAGTTTGGGTTAGAGCATATGTGAATAAGTGGTCGGGTTAGCGCATATGAGAATATGAGTTTGGGTTAGTGCATATGTGAATATGAGTTTGGGTTAGCGCATATGAGAATATGAGTTTGGGTTAGCGCATATGAGAATATGAGTTTGGGTTAGTGCATATGTGAATAAGCAGTCGGGTTAGCGCATATGAGAATATGAGTTTGGGTTAGTGCATATGTGAATAAGCAGTCGGGTTAGCGCATATGAGAACATGAGTTTAGGTTAGTGCATATGTGAATAAGCAGTCGGGTTAGCGCATATGAGAACATGAGTTCGGGTTAGTGCGTATGTGAATAAGCAGTCGGGTTAGCGCATATGAGAATATGAGTTCGGGTTAGTGCATATGTGAATAAGCAGTCGGGTTAGCGCATATGAGAACATGAGTTTAGGTTAGTGCATATGTGAATAAGCAGTCGGGTTAGCGCATATGAGAACATGAGTTCGGGTTAGCGCATATGAGAACATGAGTTTAGGTTAGAGCATATGTGAATAAGCAGTCGGGTTAGCGCATATGAGAACATGAGTTTGGGTTAGAGCATATGTCAATAAGTGGTCGGGTTAGCGCATATGAGAATATGAGTTTGGGTTAGAGCATATGTGAATAAGCAGTCGGGTTAGCGCATATGAGAATATGAGTTTGGGTTAGTGCATATGTGAATAAGCAGTCAGGTTAGCGCATATGAGAATATGAGTTTGGGTTAGAGCATATGTCAATAAGTGGTCGGGTTAGCGCATATGTGAATAAGCAGTCGGGTTAGCGCATATGAGAACATGAGTTTAGGTTAGTGCATATGTGAATAAGCAGTCGGGTTAGCGCATATGAGAATATGAGTTCGGGTTAGTGCATATGTGAATAAGCAGTCGGGTTAGCGCATATGAGAATATGAGTTTGGGTTAGTGCATATGTGAATAAGCAGTCGGGTTAGCGCATATGAGAACATGAGTTTGGGTTAGAGCATATGTCAATAAGTGGTCGGGTTAGCGCATATGAGAATATGAGTTTGGGTTAGAGCATATGTCAATAAGTGGTCGGGTTAGCGCATATGTGAATAAGCAGTCGGGTTAGCGCATATGAGAACATGAGTTTAGGTTAGTGCATATGTGAATAAGCAGTCGGGTTAGCGCATATGAGAACATGAGTTTGGGTTAGAGCATATGTCAATAAGTGGTCGGGTTAGAGCATATGAGAATATGAGTTTGGGTTAGAGCATATGTGAATAAGCAGTCGGGTTAGCGCATATGAGAATATGAGTTTGGGTTAGTGCATATGTGAATAAGCAGTCGGGTTAGCGCATATGAGAATATGAGTTTGGGTTAGAGCATATGTCAATAAGTGGTCGGGTTAGCGCATATGTGAATAAGCAGTCGGGTTAGCGCATATGAGAATATGAGTTTGGGTTAGTGCATATGTGAATAAGCAGTCGGGTTAGCGCATATGAGAATATGAGTTTAGGTTAGTGCATATGTGAATAAGCAGTCGGGTTAGCGCATATGAGAACATGAGTTTAGGTTAGCGCATATGTGAATAAGCAGTCGGGTTAGCGCATATGAGAATATGAGTTCGGGTTAGTGCATATGTGAATAAGCAGTCGGGTTAGTGCATATGAGAATATGAGTTTGGGTTAGAGCATATGTCAATAAGTGGTCGGGTTAGCGCATATGAGAATATGAGTTCGGGTTAGAGCATATGTGAATAAGCAGTCGGGTTAGCGCATATGAGAATATGAGTTCGGGTTAGAGCATATGTGAATAAGCAGTCGGGTTAGCGCATATGAGAATATGAGTTCGGGTTAGAGCATATGTGAATAAGTGGTCGGGTTAGCGCATATGAGAACATGAGTTTAGGTTAGTGCATATGTGAATAAGCAGTCGGGTTAGCGCATATGAGAACATGAGTTTAGGTTAGAGCATATGTGAATAAGCAGTCGGGTTAGCGCATATGAGAACATGAGTTTGGGTTAGAGCATATGTCAATAAGTGGTCGGGTTAGCGCATATGAGAATATGAGTTTGGGTTAAAGCATATGTGAATAAGCAGTCGGGTTAGCGCATATGAGAACATGAGTTTAGGTTAGTGCATATGTGAATAAGCAGTCGGGTTAGCGCATATGAGAATATGAGTTCGGGTTAGAGCATATGTCAATAAGCAGTCGGGTTAGCGCATATGTGAATAAGCAGTCGGGTTAGCGCATATGAGAACATGAGTTTGGGTTAGAGCATATGTGAATAAGCAGTCGGGTTAGCGCATATGAGAACATGAGTTTAGGTTAGTGCATATGTGAATAAGCAGTCGGGTTAGCGCATATGAGAATATGAGTTTAGGTTAGCGCATATGAGAACATGAGTTTAGGTTAGCGCATATGAGAACATGAGTTTAGGTTAGTGCATATGTGAATAAGCAGTCGGGTTAGCGCATATGAGAATATGAGTTTAGGTTAGAGCATATGAGAACATGAGTTTGGGTTAGCGCATATGAGAACATGAGTTTAGGTTAGTGCATATGTGAATAAGCAGTCGGGTTAGCGCATATGAGAATATGAGTTCGGGTTAGTGCATATGTGAATAAGCAGTCGGGTTAGCGCATATGAGAATATGAGTTTGGGTTAGAGCATATGTGAATAAGCAGTCGGGTTAGCGCATATGAGAATATGAGTTTGGGTTAGTGCATATGTGAATAAGCAGTCGGGTTAGCGCATATGAGAATATGAGTTTAGGTTAGCGCATATGAGAACATGAGTTTAGGTTAGTGCATATGTGAATAAGTGGTCGGGTTAGCGCATATGTGAATAAGCAGTCGGGTTAGCGCATATGAGAACATGAGTTTGGGTTAGAGCATATGTCAATAAGTGGTCGGGTTAGCGCATATGTGAATAAGCAGTCGGGTTAGCGCATATGAGAACATGAGTTTGGGTTAGAGCATATGTCAATAAGTGGTCGGGTTAGCGCATATGAGAATATGAGTTTGGGTTAGAGCATATGTGAATAAGCAGTCGGGTTAGCGCATATGAGAACATGAGTTTAGGTTAGTGCATATGTGAATAAGCAGTCGGGTTAGCGCATATGAGAACATGAGTTTAGGTTAGAGCATATGTCAATAAGTGGTCGGGTTAGCGCATATGTGAATAAGCAGTCGGGTTAGCGCATATGAGAACATGAGTTTAGGTTAGTGCATATGTCAATAAGTGGTCGGGTTAGCGCATATGAGAATATGAGTTTGGGTTAGAGCATATGTGAATAAGCAGTCGGGTTAGCGCATATGAGAATATGAGTTTGGGTTAGAGCATATGTGAATAAGTGGTCGGGTTAGCGCATATGAGAATATGAGTTTGGGTTAGAGCATATGTCAATAAGTGGTCGGGTTAGCGCATATGTGAATAAGCAGTCGGGTTAGCGCATATGAGAATATGAGTTTGGGTTAGAGCATATGTGAATAAGCAGTCGGGTTAGCGCATATGAGAATATGAGTTTGGGTTAGAGCATATGTGAATATGAGTTTGGGTTAGCGCATATGAGAATATGAGTTTGGGTTAGCGCATATGAGAATATGAGTTTGGGTTAGTGCATATGTGAATAAGCAGTCGGGTTAGCGCATATGAGAATATGAGTTTGGGTTAGCGCATATGTGAATAAGCAGTCGGGTTAGCGCATATGAGAATATGAGTTTGGGTTAGTGCATATGTGAATAAGCAGTCGGGTTAGCGCATATGAGAATATGAGTTTGGGTTAGAGCATATGTCAATAAGTGGTCGGGTTAGCGCATATGTGAATAAGCAGTCGGGTTAGCGCATATGAGAACATGAGTTTGGGTTAGTGCATATGTGAATAAGCAGTCGGGTTAGCGCATATGAGAATATGAGTTTAGGTTAGTGCATATGTGAATAAGCAGTCGGGTTAGCGCATATGAGAACATGAGTTTAGGTTAGTGCATATGTGAATAAGCAGTCGGGTTAGCGCATATGAGAATATGAGTTTGGGTTAGAGCATATGTCAATAAGTGGTCGGGTTAGCGCATATGAGAATATGAGTTCGGGTTAGAGCATATGTGAATAAGCAGTCGGGTTAGCGCATATGAGAATATGAGTTCGGGTTAGAGCATATGTGAATAAGCAGTCGGGTTAGCGCATATGAGAATATGAGTTCGGGTTAGAGCATATGTGAATAAGTGGTCGGGTTAGCGCATATGAGAACATGAGTTTAGGTTAGTGCATATGTGAATAAGCAGTCGGGTTAGCGCATATGAGAACATGAGTTTAGGTTAGTGCATATGTGAATAAGCAGTCGGGTTAGCGCATATGAGAACATGAGTTTGGGTTAGAGCATATGTCAATAAGTGGTCGGGTTAGCGCATATGAGAATATGAGTTTGGGTTAAAGCATATGTCAATAAGTGGTCGGGTTAGCGCATATGTGAATAAGCAGTCGGGTTAGCGCATATGAGAATATGAGTTCGGGTTAGCGCATATGAGAATATGAGTTTGGGTTAGAGCATATGTGAATAAGCAGTCGGGTTAGCGCATATGAGAACATGAGTTTAGGTTAGAGCATATGTGAATAAGCAGTCGGGTTAGCGCATATGAGAACATGAGTTTGGGTTAGAGCATATGTCAATAAGTGGTCGGGTTAGCGCATATGTGAATAAGCAGTCGGGTTAGCGCATATGAGAACATGAGTTTAGGTTAGTGCATATGTGAATAAGCAGTCGGGTTAGCGCATATGAGAACATGAGTTTAGGTTAGCGCATATGAGAATATGAGTTCGGGTTAGCGCATATGTGAATAAGCAGTCGGGTTAGCGCATATGAGAATATGAGTTTGGGTTAGAGCATATGAGAACATGAGTTTGGGTTAGTGCATATGTGAATAAGCAGTCGGGTTAGCGCATATGAGAACATGAGTTTAGGTTAGTGCATATGTGAATAAGCAGTCGGGTTAGCGCATATGAGAACATGAGTTTGGGTTAGTGCATATGTGAATAAGCAGTCGGGTTAGCGCATATGAGAACATGAGTTTAGGTTAGTGCATATGTGAATAAGCAGTCGGGTTAGCGCATATGAGAATATGAGTTTAGGTTAGTGCATATGTGAATAAGCAGTCGGGTTAGCGCATATGAGAATATGAGTTTGGGTTAGAGCATATGTCAATAAGTGGTCGGGTTAGCGCATATGAGAATATGAGTTCGGGTTAGAGCATATGTGAATAAGCAGTCGGGTTAGCGCATATGAGAACATGAGTTTAGGTTAGTGCATATGTGAATAAGCAGTCGGGTTAGCGCATATGAGAATATGAGTTCGGGTTAGTGCATATGTGAATAAGCAGTCGGGTTAGCGCATATGAGAATATGAGTTCGGGTTAGCGCATATGAGAACATGAGTTTGGGTTAGAGCATATGTCAATAAGTGGTCGGGTTAGCGCATATGAGAATATGAGTTTGGGTTAGAGCATATGTCAATAAGTGGTCGGGTTAGCGCATATGTGAATAAGCAGTCGGGTTAGCGCATATGAGAATATGAGTTCGGGTTAGCGCATATGTCAATAAGTGGTCGGGTTAGCGCATATGAGAACATGAGTTTGGGTTAGAGCATATGTCAATAAGTGGTCGGGTTAGCGCATATGAGAACATGAGTTTGGGTTAGAGCATATGTCAATAAGTGGTCGGGTTAGCGCATATGTGAATAAGCAGTCGGGTTAGCGCATATGAGAATATGAGTTTGGGTTAGAGCATATGTGAATAAGCAGTCGGGTTAGCGCATATGAGAACATGAGTTTAGGTTAGAGCATATGTGAATAAGCAGTCGGGTTAGCGCATATGAGAACATGAGTTTGGGTTAGAGCATATGTCAATAAGTGGTCGGGTTAGCGCATATGTGAATAAGCAGTCGGGTTAGCGCATATGAGAACATGAGTTTGGGTTAGTGCATATGTGAATAAGCAGTCGGGTTAGCGCATATGAGAATATGAGTTCGGGTTAGCGCATATGAGAACATGAGTTTAGGTTAGTGCATATGTGAATAAGCAGTCGGGTTAGCGCATATGAGAACATGAGTTCGGGTTAGCGCATATGAGAACATGAGTTTAGGTTAGTGCATATGTGAATAAGCAGTCGGGTTAGCGCATATGAGAATATGAGTTTAGGTTAGTGCATATGTGAATAAGCAGTCGGGTTAGCGCATATGAGAACATGAGTTTAGGTTAGTGCATATGTGAATAAGCAGTCGGGTTAGCGCATATGAGAACATGAGTTTGGGTTAGAGCATATGTCAATAAGTGGTCGGGTTAGCGCATATGTGAATAAGCAGTCGGGTTAGCGCATATGAGAATATGAGTTTGGGTTAGAGCATATGTCAATAAGTGGTCGGGTTAGCGCATATGAGAATATGAGTTTGGGTTAGAGCATATGTCAATAAGTGGTCGGGTTAGCGCATATGTGAATAAGCAGTCGGGTTAGCGCATATGAGAATATGAGTTTGGGTTAGAGCATATGTGAATAAGCAGTCGGGTTAGCGCATATGAGAATATGAGTTTAGGTTAGTGCATATGTGAATAAGCAGTCGGGTTAGTGCATATGTGAATAAGCAGTCGGGTTAGCGCATATGAGAACATGAGTTCGGGTTAGCGCATATGAGAACATGAGTTTAGGTTAGTGCATATGTGAATAAGCAGTCGGGTTAGCGCATATGAGAATATGAGTTTGGGTTAGAGCATATGTCAATAAGTGGTCGGGTTAGCGCATATGAGAACATGAGTTTGGGTTAGTGCATATGTGAATAAGCAGTCGGGTTAGCGCATATGAGAATATGAGTTCGGGTTAGCGCATATGAGAACATGAGTTTAGGTTAGTGCATATGTGAATAAGCAGTCGGGTTAGCGCATATGAGAACATGAGTTCGGGTTAGCGCATATGAGAATATGAGTTCGGGTTAGTGCATATGTGAATAAGCAGTCGGGTTAGCGCATATGAGAACATGAGTTTAGGTTAGTGCATATGTGAATAAGCAGTCGGGTTAGCGCATATGAGAACATGAGTTTAGGTTAGAGCATATGTCAATAAGTGGTCGGGTTAGCGCATATGTGAATAAGCAGTCGGGTTAGCGCATATGAGAACATGAGTTTAGGTTAGTGCATATGTCAATAAGTGGTCGGGTTAGCGCATATGAGAATATGAGTTTGGGTTAGTGCATATGTGAATAAGCAGTCGGGTTAGCGCATATGAGAATATGAGTTTGGGTTAGAGCATATGTGAATAAGTGGTCGGGTTAGCGCATATGAGAATATGAGTTTGGGTTAGAGCATATGTGAATAAGTGGTCGGGTTAGCGCATATGTGAATAAGCAGTCGGGTTAGCGCATATGAGAATATGAGTTTGGGTTAGAGCATATGTGAATAAGCAGTCGGGTTAGCGCATATGAGAATATGAGTTTGGGTTAGAGCATATGTGAATAAGTGGTCGGGTTAGCGCATATGAGAATATGAGTTTGGGTTAGTGCATATGTGAATATGAGTTTGGGTTAGCGCATATGAGAATATGAGTTTGGGTTAGCGCATATGAGAATATGAGTTTGGGTTAGTGCATATGTGAATAAGCAGTCGGGTTAGCGCATATGAGAATATGAGTTTGGGTTAGTGCATATGTGAATAAGCAGTCGGGTTAGCGCATATGAGAACATGAGTTTAGGTTAGTGCATATGTGAATAAGCAGTCGGGTTAGCGCATATGAGAACATGAGTTCGGGTTAGTGCGTATGTGAATAAGCAGTCGGGTTAGCGCATATGAGAACATGAGTTTAGGTTAGTGCATATGTGAATAAGCAGTCGGGTTAGCGCATATGAGAACATGAGTTTAGGTTAGTGCATATGTGAATAAGCAGTCGGGTTAGCGCATATGAGAACATGAGTTCGGGTTAGCGCATATGAGAACATGAGTTTAGGTTAGAGCATATGTGAATAAGCAGTCGGGTTAGCGCATATGAGAACATGAGTTTGGGTTAGAGCATATGTCAATAAGTGGTCGGGTTAGCGCATATGAGAATATGAGTTTGGGTTAGAGCATATGTGAATAAGCAGTCGGGTTAGCGCATATGAGAATATGAGTTTGGGTTAGTGCATATGTCAATAAGTGGTCGGGTTAGCGCATATGTGAATAAGCAGTCGGGTTAGCGCATATGAGAATATGAGTTTGGGTTAGAGCATATGTCAATAAGTGGTCGGGTTAGCGCATATGTGAATAAGCAGTCGGGTTAGCGCATATGAGAATATGAGTTTGGGTTAGTGCATATGTGAATAAGCAGTCGGGTTAGCGCATATGAGAATATGAGTTTGGGTTAGTGCATATGTGAATAAGCAGTCGGGTTAGCGCATATGAGAACATGAGTTTGGGTTAGAGCATATGTCAATAAGTGGTCGGGTTAGCGCATATGAGAATATGAGTTTGGGTTAGAGCATATGTCAATAAGTGGTCGGGTTAGCGCATATGTGAATAAGCAGTCGGGTTAGCGCATATGAGAATATGAGTTTGGGTTAGAGCATATGTGAATAAGCAGTCGGGTTAGCGCATATGAGAACATGAGTTTAGGTTAGAGCATATGTGAATAAGCAGTCGGGTTAGCGCATATGAGAACATGAGTTTGGGTTAGAGCATATGTCAATAAGTGGTCGGGTTAGCGCATATGTGAATAAGCAGTCGGGTTAGCGCATATGAGAATATGAGTTTGGGTTAGAGCATATGTGAATAAGCAGTCGGGTTAGCGCATATGAGAATATGAGTTTGGGTTAGAGCATATGTGAATAAGCAGTCGGGTTAGCGCATATGAGAATATGAGTTTAGGTTAGTGCATATGTGAATAAGCAGTCGGGTTAGTGCATATGTGAATAAGCAGTCGGGTTAGCGCATATGAGAACATGAGTTTAGGTTAGTGCATATGTGAATAAGCAGTCGGGTTAGCGCATATGAGAATATGAGTTTGGGTTAGAGCATATGTGAATAAGCAGTCGGGTTAGCGCATATGAGAATATGAGTTTGGGTTAGAGCATATGTCAATAAGTGGTCGGGTTAGCGCATATGTGAATAAGCAGTCGGGTTAGCGCATATGAGAATATGAGTTTGGGTTAGAGCATATGTCAATAAGTGGTCGGGTTAGCGCATATGAGAACATGAGTTTGGGTTAGTGCATATGTGAATAAGCAGTCGGGTTAGCGCATATGAGAATATGAGTTCGGGTTAGCGCATATGAGAACATGAGTTTAGGTTAGTGCATATGTGAATAAGCAGTCGGGTTAGCGCATATGAGAACATGAGTTCGGGTTAGCGCATATGAGAACATGAGTTTAGGTTAGTGCATATGTGAATAAGCAGTCGGGTTAGCGCATATGAGAATATGAGTTTAGGTTAGTGCATATGTGAATAAGCAGTCGGGTTAGCGCATATGAGAACATGAGTTTAGGTTAGTGCATATGTGAATAAGCAGTCGGGTTAGCGCATATGAGAACATGAGTTTGGGTTAGAGCATATGTCAATAAGTGGTCGGGTTAGCGCATATGAGAATATGAGTTTGGGTTAGAGCATATGTCAATAAGTGGTCGGGTTAGCGCATATGAGAATATGAGTTTGGGTTAGAGCATATGTCAATAAGTGGTCGGGTTAGCGCATATGTGAATAAGCAGTCGGGTTAGCGCATATGAGAATATGAGTTTGGGTTAGAGCATATGTGAATAAGCAGTCGGGTTAGCGCATATGAGAATATGAGTTTAGGTTAGTGCATATGTGAATAAGCAGTCGGGTTAGTGCATATGTGAATAAGCAGTCGGGTTAGCGCATATGAGAACATGAGTTCGGGTTAGCGCATATGAGAACATGAGTTTAGGTTAGTGCATATGTGAATAAGCAGTCGGGTTAGCGCATATGAGAATATGAGTTTGGGTTAGAGCATATGTCAATAAGTGGTCGGGTTAGCGCATATGAGAACATGAGTTTGGGTTAGTGCATATGTGAATAAGCAGTCGGGTTAGCGCATATGAGAATATGAGTTCGGGTTAGCGCATATGAGAACATGAGTTTAGGTTAGTGCATATGTGAATAAGCAGTCGGGTTAGCGCATATGAGAACATGAGTTCGGGTTAGCGCATATGAGAATATGAGTTCGGGTTAGTGCATATGTGAATAAGCAGTCGGGTTAGCGCATATGAGAACATGAGTTTAGGTTAGTGCATATGTGAATAAGCAGTCGGGTTAGCGCATATGAGAACATGAGTTTAGGTTAGAGCATATGTCAATAAGTGGTCGGGTTAGCGCATATGTGAATAAGCAGTCGGGTTAGCGCATATGAGAACATGAGTTTAGGTTAGTGCATATGTCAATAAGTGGTCGGGTTAGCGCATATGAGAATATGAGTTTGGGTTAGTGCATATGTGAATAAGCAGTCGGGTTAGCGCATATGAGAATATGAGTTTGGGTTAGAGCATATGTGAATAAGTGGTCGGGTTAGCGCATATGAGAATATGAGTTTGGGTTAGAGCATATGTCAATAAGTGGTCGGGTTAGCGCATATGTGAATAAGCAGTCGGGTTAGCGCATATGAGAATATGAGTTTGGGTTAGAGCATATGTGAATAAGCAGTCGGGTTAGCGCATATGAGAATATGAGTTTGGGTTAGAGCATATGTGAATAAGTGGTCGGGTTAGCGCATATGAGAATATGAGTTTGGGTTAGTGCATATGTGAATATGAGTTTGGGTTAGCGCATATGAGAATATGAGTTTGGGTTAGCGCATATGAGAATATGAGTTTGGGTTAGTGCATATGTGAATAAGCAGTCGGGTTAGCGCATATGAGAATATGAGTTTGGGTTAGTGCATATGTGAATAAGCAGTCGGGTTAGCGCATATGAGAACATGAGTTTAGGTTAGTGCATATGTGAATAAGCAGTCGGGTTAGCGCATATGAGAACATGAGTTCGGGTTAGTGCGTATGTGAATAAGCAGTCGGGTTAGCGCATATGAGAATATGAGTTCGGGTTAGTGCATATGTGAATAAGCAGTCGGGTTAGCGCATATGAGAACATGAGTTTAGGTTAGTGCATATGTGAATAAGCAGTCGGGTTAGCGCATATGAGAACATGAGTTTAGGTTAGTGCATATGTGAATAAGCAGTCGGGTTAGCGCATATGAGAACATGAGTTCGGGTTAGCGCATATGAGAACATGAGTTTAGGTTAGAGCATATGTGAATAAGCAGTCGGGTTAGCGCATATGAGAACATGAGTTTGGGTTAGAGCATATGTCAATAAGTGGTCGGGTTAGCGCATATGAGAATATGAGTTTGGGTTAGAGCATATGTGAATAAGCAGTCGGGTTAGCGCATATGAGAATATGAGTTTGGGTTAGTGCATATGTCAATAAGTGGTCGGGTTAGCGCATATGTGAATAAGCAGTCGGGTTAGCGCATATGAGAATATGAGTTTGGGTTAGAGCATATGTCAATAAGTGGTCGGGTTAGCGCATATGTGAATAAGCAGTCGGGTTAGCGCATATGAGAATATGAGTTTGGGTTAGTGCATATGTGAATAAGCAGTCGGGTTAGCGCATATGAGAATATGAGTTTGGGTTAGTGCATATGTGAATAAGCAGTCGGGTTAGCGCATATGAGAACATGAGTTTGGGTTAGAGCATATGTCAATAAGTGGTCGGGTTAGCGCATATGAGAATATGAGTTTGGGTTAGAGCATATGTCAATAAGTGGTCGGGTTAGCGCATATGTGAATAAGCAGTCGGGTTAGCGCATATGAGAACATGAGTTTAGGTTAGTGCATATGTGAATAAGCAGTCGGGTTAGCGCATATGAGAACATGAGTTTGGGTTAGAGCATATGTCAATAAGTGGTCGGGTTAGAGCATATGAGAATATGAGTTTGGGTTAGAGCATATGTGAATAAGCAGTCGGGTTAGCGCATATGAGAATATGAGTTTGGGTTAGTGCATATGTGAATAAGCAGTCGGGTTAGCGCATATGAGAATATGAGTTTGGGTTAGAGCATATGTCAATAAGTGGTCGGGTTAGCGCATATGTGAATAAGCAGTCGGGTTAGCGCATATGAGAATATGAGTTTGGGTTAGTGCATATGTGAATAAGCAGTCGGGTTAGCGCATATGAGAATATGAGTTTAGGTTAGTGCATATGTGAATAAGCAGTCGGGTTAGCGCATATGAGAACATGAGTTTAGGTTAGTGCATATGTGAATAAGCAGTCGGGTTAGCGCATATGAGAATATGAGTTTGGGTTAGAGCATATGTCAATAAGTGGTCGGGTTAGCGCATATGAGAATATGAGTTCGGGTTAGAGCATATGTGAATAAGCAGTCGGGTTAGCGCATATGAGAATATGAGTTCGGGTTAGAGCATATGTGAATAAGCAGTCGGGTTAGCGCATATGAGAATATGAGTTCGGGTTAGAGCATATGTGAATAAGTGGTCGGGTTAGCGCATATGAGAACATGAGTTTAGGTTAGTGCATATGTGAATAAGCAGTCGGGTTAGCGCATATGAGAACATGAGTTTAGGTTAGAGCATATGTGAATAAGCAGTCGGGTTAGCGCATATGAGAACATGAGTTTGGGTTAGAGCATATGTCAATAAGTGGTCGGGTTAGCGCATATGAGAATATGAGTTTGGGTTAAAGCATATGTGAATAAGCAGTCGGGTTAGCGCATATGAGAACATGAGTTTGGGTTAGCGCATATGAGAACATGAGTTTAGGTTAGTGCATATGTGAATAAGCAGTCGGGTTAGCGCATATGAGAATATGAGTTCGGGTTAGAGCATATGTCAATAAGCAGTCGGGTTAGCGCATATGTGAATAAGCAGTCGGGTTAGCGCATATGAGAACATGAGTTTGGGTTAGAGCATATGTGAATAAGCAGTCGGGTTAGCGCATATGAGAATATGAGTTCGGGTTAGTGCATATGTGAATAAGCAGTCGGGTTAGCGCATATGAGAATATGAGTTTAGGTTAGCGCATATGAGAACATGAGTTTGGGTTAGCGCATATGAGAACATGAGTTTAGGTTAGTGCATATGTGAATAAGCAGTCGGGTTAGCGCATATGAGAATATGAGTTTGGGTTAGAGCATATGTGAATAAGCAGTCGGGTTAGCGCATATGAGAATATGAGTTTGGGTTAGTGCATATGTGAATAAGCAGTCGGGTTAGCGCATATGAGAATATGAGTTTAGGTTAGCGCATATGAGAACATGAGTTTAGGTTAGTGCGTATGTGAATAAGCAGTCGGGTTAGCGCATATGAGAATATGAGTTTGGGTTAGCGCATATGTGAATAAGCAGTCGGGTTAGCGCATATGTGAATAAGTGGTCGGGTTAGCGCATATGTGAATAAGTGGTCGGGTTAGTGCATATGAGAATATGAGTTCGGGTTAGCGCATATGAGAATATGAGTTCGGGTTAGAGCATATGTGAATAAGCAGTCGGGTTAGCGCATATGAGAATATGAGTTTGGGTTAGAGCATATGTGAATAAGCAGTCGGGTTAGCGCATATGAGAACATGAGTTTGGGTTAGTGCATATGTGAATAAGCAGTCGGGTTAGCGCATATGAGAATATGAGTTTAGGTTAGTGCATATGTGAATAAGCAGTCGGGTTAGCGCATATGTGAATAAGCAATCGGGTTAGCGCATATGAGAACATGAGTTTAGGTTAGTGCATATGTGAATAAGCAGTCGGGTTAGCGCATATGAGAATATGAGTTTAGGTTAGTGCATATGTGAATAAGCAGTCGGGTTAGCGCATATGAGAACATGAGTTTAGGTTAGTGCATATGTGAATAAGCAGTCGGGTTAGCGCATATGAGAACATGAGTTTGGGTTAGAGCATATGTCAATAAGTGGTCGGGTTAGCGCATATGAGAATATGAGTTTGGGTTAGAGCATATGTCAATAAGTGGTCGGGTTAGCGCATATGAGAATATGAGTTTGGGTTAGAGCATATGTCAATAAGTGGTCGGGTTAGCGCATATGAGAATATGAGTTTGGGTTAGAGCATATGTGAATAAGCAGTCGGGTTAGCGCATATGAGAATATGAGTTTGGGTTAGTGCATATGTGAATAAGTGGTCGGGTTAGCGCATATGAGAATATGAGTTTGGGTTAGTGCATATGTGAATAAGCAGTCGGGTTAGCGCATATGAGAACATGAGTTCGGGTTAGCGCATATGAGAACATGAGTTTAGGTTAGTGCATATGTGAATAAGCAGTCGGGTTAGCGCATATGAGAATATGAGTTTGGGTTAGTGCATATGTGAATATGAGTTTGGGTTAGTGCATATGTGAATAAGCAGTCGGGTTAGCGCATATGAGAACATGAGTTTAGGTTAGTGCATATGTGAATAAGCAGTCGGGTTAGCGCATATGAGAACATGAGTTCGGGTTAGCGCATATGAGAACATGAGTTTAGGTTAGAGCATATGTGAATAAGTGGTCGGGTTAGCGCATATGAGAACATGAGTTTAGGTTAGTGCATATGTCAATAAGTGGTCGGGTTAGCGCATATGTGAATAAGCAGTCGGGTTAGCGCATATGAGAATATGAGTTTAGGTTAGTGCATATGTGAATAAGCAGTCGGGTTAGCGCATATGAGAATATGAGTTTGGGTTAGTGCATATGTGAATAAGCAGTCGGGTTAGCGCATATGAGAATATGAGTTCGGGTTAGAGCATATGTGAATAAGCAGTCGGGTTAGCGCATATGAGAATATGAGTTTGGGTTAGAGCATATGAGAATATGAGTTCGGGTTAGCGCATATGTGAATAAGCAGTCGGGTTAGCGCATATGAGAATATGAGTTCGGGTTAGTGCATATGTGAATAAGCAGTCGGGTTAGCGCATATGAGAATATGAGTTTGGGTTAGTGCATATGTGAATAAGTGGTCGGGTTAGCGCATATGAGAACATGAGTTTAGGTTAGTGCATATGTGAATAAGCAGTCGGGTTAGCGCATATGAGAATATGAGTTCGGGTTAGCGCATATGAGAATATGAGTTCGGGTTAGAGCATATGTGAATAAGCAGTCGGGTTAGCGCATATGAGAACATGAGTTTGGGTTAGAGCATATGTGAATAAGCAGTCGGGTTAGCGCATATGAGAATATGAGTTCGGGTTAGCACACATTAGAATAAGCAGTCGGGTTAGCGCATATGTGAATAAGCAGTCGGGTTAGCGCATATGAGAATATGAGTTTAGGTTAGTGCATATGTGAATAAGCAGTCGGGTTAGCGCATATGAGAACATGAGTTTAGGTTAGTGCATATGTGAATAAGCAGTCGGGTTAGCGCATATGAGAATATGAGTTTGGGTTAGAGCATATGTCAATAAGTGGTCGGGTTAGCGCATATGTGAATAAGCAGTCGGGTTAGCGCATATGAGAATATGAGTTTGGGTTAGAGCATATGTGAATAAGCAGTCGGGTTAGCGCATATGAGAACATGAGTTTAGGTTAGTGCATATGTGAATAAGCAGTCGGGTTAGCGCATATGAGAATATGAGTTTGGGTTAGAGCATATGTCAATAAGTGGTCGGGTTAGCGCATATGTGAATAAGCAGTCGGGTTAGCGCATATGAGAATATGAGTTTGGGTTAGAGCATATGTCAATAAGTGGTCGGGTTAGCGCATATGTGAATAAGCAGTCGGGTTAGCGCATATGAGAACATGAGTTTAGGTTAGTGCATATGTGAATAAGCAGTCGGGTTAGCGCATATGAGAACATGAGTTTGGGTTAGTGCATATGTGAATAAGCAGTCGGGTTAGCGCATATGAGAATATGAGTTTGGGTTAGAGCATATGTCAATAAGCAGTCGGGTTAGCGCATATGTGAATAAGCAGTCGGGTTAGCGCATATGAGAACATGAGTTTAGGTTAGTGCATATGAGAATATGAGTTTGGGTTAGCGCATATGAGAATATGAGTTTGGGTTAGTGCATATGTGAATAAGCAGTCGGGTTAGCGCATATGAGAATATGAGTTTAGGTTAGTGCATATGTGAATAAGCAGTCGGGTTAGCGCATATGAGAATATGAGTTTGGGTTAGTGCATATGTGAATAAGCAGTCGGGTTAGCGCATATGAGAACATGAGTTTAGGTTAGTGCATATGTGAATAAGCAGTCGGGTTAGCGCATATGAGAATATGAGTTTGGGTTAGAGCATATGTGAATAAGCAGTCGGGTTAGCGCATATGAGAATATGAGTTTGGGTTAGAGCATATGTGAATAAGCAGTCGGGTTAGCGCATATGAGAATATGAGTTTGGGTTAGAGCATATGTGAATAAGCAGTCGGGTTAGCGCATATGAGAATATGAGTTTGGGTTAGAGCATATGTGAATAAGCAGTCGGGTTAGCGCATATGAGAATATGAGTTTGGGTTAGTGCATATGTGAATAAGCAGTCGGGTTAGCGCATATGAGAACATGAGTTTGGGTTAGTGCATATGTGAATAAGCAGTCGGGTTAGCGCATATGAGAACATGAGTTTAGGTTAGTGCATATGTGAATAAGCAGTCGGGTTAGTGCATATGTGAATAAGCAGTCGGGTTAGCGCATATGAGAATATGAGTTTAGGTTAGTGCATATGTGAATAAGCAGTCGGGTTAGCGCATATGAGAATATGAGTTTGGGTTAGTGCATATGTGAATAAGCAGTCGGGTTAGCGCATATGAGAACATGAGTTTAGGTTAGTGCATATGTGAATAAGTGGTCGGGTTAGCGCATATGAGAACATGAGTTTGGGTTAGTGCATATGTGAATATGAGTTTGGGTTAGAGCATATGTGAATAAGCAGTCGGGTTAGCGCATATGAGAACATGAGTTTAGGTTAGTGCATATGTGAATAAGCAGTCGGGTTAGCGCATATGAGAATATGAGTTCGGGTTAGAGCATATGAGAACATGAGTTTGGGTTAGTGCATATGTGAATAAGCAGTCGGGTTAGCGCATATGAGAACATGAGTTTGGGTTAGTGCATATGTGAATAAGCAGTCGGGTTAGCGCATATGAGAATATGAGTTTAGGTTAGTGCATATGTGAATAAGCAGTCGGGTTAGCGCATATGAGAATATGAGTTTGGGTTAGTGCATATGTGAATAAGCAGTCGGGTTAGCGCATATGAGAATATGAGTTTGGGTTAGTGCATATGTGAATAAGCAGTCGGGTTAGCGCATATGAGAATATGAGTTTGGGTTAGTGCATATGTGAATAAGCAGTCGGGTTAGCGCATATGAGAATATGAGTTTGGGTTAGTGCATATGTGAATAAGCAGTCGGGTTAGCGCATATGAGAATAAGTGGTCGGGTTAGTGCATATGTGAATAAGCAGTCGGGTTAGCGCATATGAGAATATGAGTTCGGGTTAGAGCATATGTGAATAAGCAGTCGGGTTAGCGCATATGAGAATATGAGTTTAGGTTAGTGCATATGTGAATAAGCAGTCGGGTTAGCGCATATGAGAATATGAGTTTGGGTTAGCGCATATGTGAATAAGCAGTCGGGTTAGCGCATATGAGAATATGAGTTCGGGTTAGTGCATATGTGAATAAGTGGTTGGGTTAGCGCATATGTGAATAAGCAGTCGGGTTAGCGCATATGAGAATATGAGTTTGGGTTAGAGCATATGTGAATAAGCAGTCGGGTTAGCGCATATGAGAACATGAGTTTAGGTTAGTGCATATGTGAATAAGTGGTTGGGTTAGCGCATATGAGAACATGAGTTTAGGTTAGTGCATATGTGAATAAGCAGTCGGGTTAGCGCATATGAGAACATGAGTTTAGGTTAGAGCATATGTGAATAAGCAGTCGGGTTAGCGCATATGAGAACATGAGTTTAGGTTAGAGCATATGTGAATAAGCAGTCGGGTTAGCGCATATGAGAACATGAGTTTAGGTTAGTGCATATGTGAATAAGCAGTCGGGTTAGCGCATATGAGAATATGAGTTCGGGTTAGCGCATATGAGAATATGAGTTCAGGTTAGCGCATATGAGAATATGAGTTCGGGTTAGAGCATATGAGAATATGAGTTCGGGTTAGCGCGTATGTGAATAAGTGGTCAGGTTAGCACATATGAGACAAGACTAATTACCAGTAAGGTGGGAGTGGTTTTATAGAACTCTTGGGGTTTGGGAAGAATGAAGGTGCTCCTGATGTTCTTCTGTGAGAGGGGTTCTCAGACTGATTTGTGGCCCATTTCCCCTCAGAGTCCTGCTGTTAGAGGGATGTATTTGGAGTATGTGTTAGTGGCACAAATACATCCTATGGGAGTATGTCATAAATCTTCTACAGGTGTCATGGGGACCTATCCTTACCCTCCTCCTGTTGGGTCATCAGTATTCTCCTATTTCATATCATCTGATGTTATGTTTCAGCACTGATTTCACTATCTACTGGATCCCAGTTAGAAGATGTCCAGTAGTTGAGTATATTTTTTATTTAGGGGCACTCATTAGCCAGTTGGGCTATATAGTTTGTGCACTATTTTACTCTGTAGCCTGGGGACAGTATTTAATATGTATTTTTATGTATTTGTTTAGTATGGCTCCTTTTTATTTTTAAGGCTCTATTCTCTTATTCCCCCCCCCACCACATTATTTGTGTTTGGTGAGTTTGAGTCAGACAGCTGTCGGGTTAGGGCACGTCGGGTGATTGGGTTAGTGTACATCAGGTGGTCGGGATAGTGCCTCTTCATTTTTTGTTCACATCGTTTTTTTGCATGTTTCGTTTCTGTTTTTGCATGCGCTATTTGGACGTCCATTTTTTTTTTTTAATAACTTTATTTATATAATTACTGGCTCTACCACAATGTGAAAACAGTATACAGAGAGTCACTATTGCATAACACAAGTTGAAAAGCAAATGCTGCTAACAGCAAGATTGGTTCCACACTGCTACAGAGTCCAGCATCATTTTCTATTATAACAAACATTTAAACAAACATTAACTTAACACAAAACAAGAAAGAGAAATCTCCTAACCAAACCCTCCACTCCAGAGGATAGCGGTGGGGGGGGGGGGGGGGGGGGAGGGGGGGGTACTCGCACCCCGGCACACAGGTGAAGAAAAGGCAAGTGAGATAAGGTCGGATGAGGTCTAGGCACAAGAGGGAGATAAGGCATAGCTCTCAGGATGTGGAGGGTGAGGGAGGAGGGCACCATCTGCCATGGAGATTTTCTTCCAACATGAACAAAGAGTTGCGGAAGGGGTAGATTATCCTATTTCGCACCTGCGGGGGTACATGTAAGAGATAGGGTTCCCATTTATGTATAAAGACTTTAATTCTTTTCTCTAAATCCCCCTGTACATCTGATTGTTCTATAAGCACTTGGTTATGTATGGCGTGTAGGAGCTTTCTAAAGGGGGGGGGGGGGCCTGCTAGACACCCAGAATTGCAAAATTAGTCTCCTAGCAAGGAGTATAACAGAGTAGAGGAACTTTCTGTGTTTCAATGTAACCTTGAAGTCATGTAAGAATATGATGTTGGTAGACGTCAAGGCTACTCTAACACCTAAAACCCTTTGTAACCAGTAGCTAAGTTTACCCCACAGTCCAACAAGTTTGGGACAATCCCAAAGGAGGTGTATAATGTCAGGGGACGGGAGAGAGCACTTACTACAGCTGTCAACTGCCTGTGGTATCATCTTAGCTCGAAGCTTCGGGAGGATGTATGCCTGGTGGAGAAGTTTAGTGTGGGCTTCCCTCGAATACGCCGAGAGAGTGGCCGTGTGAACCTTGGAGAAGCTGTCAGTTAGGTCAGGCATAGTGATAGATATTGTCCTTGTTCCCTGCCATTTGTCATGTATTGTCTGTAGAGCCTGTTGCTCCAAATGGGTCACTATCTCGTTGTATATATTGGTAATGGAGTGTGAGCCTCGTAGCGTAATGCGATATAACCTATCTATGCAGGAACTAGTGTTTGTGAGCTGGTTAGTAGTGATGAGGGCCTTAACATAGTGTCTACATTGAAAGTAGGCAAACATAGTGCCCGGTGGAATGTTGTGTGTCTCTCTCAGGGCCTGGAAAGGTAGAATTTGAAGTGTAGTGGGGTTAAGAAGTTGCGCGATAGATGTCAGACCACGGGTCTCCCATATTTGGAAGGCCCTTGTAGTGTATCCCGGGATGAATTTGGGATTCCCTTGGAGAGGTAAATACTTGGTGGTCTCATGATCAATTTTCCAGAATCTGCACATTCTGTGCCACGCTCTGAGGGGGTCGCGAAAGAGTACGTTTTGAGAGATGTGGGAGGGGAGGGACAACAGCCTAGCATGTGGCAGATAAGCTGCATTGAGGGGTGCAATTAAATCGAGTTCTACAGCGGGGCTGAAGTAGGTAGATCTGGCAAGCCACCCTATGGTCAGTTTAGCCAACGTCGCCCAATTGTACCATTGGATATTGGGAAACTTGAGGCCCCCCGCATTCACTGACATAGATAGTTTAGTTTTACTAATCCTATGTTTCTTCTGGTTCCAACAAATGAAGCAAATGTAGTAGAAATGTTTTGAATGTCTTTGTTGTGGAGCAGGAGAGGGAGCATCTGCAAGGGGTATAAAATTTTTGGAAGGATGATCATTTTAAGGAGGTGAATTCTACCATGTAAAGTTAATGGAAGCCCCCTCCAACCCTTGATAAGAGCCTGGGTACTAGCTATGACTTTGGGAATATTGAGGTTGTAAAGGCGCTTAGGGTCAACATGGAGCAGGATGCCTAAATATTTAAAGGACCCAGTTGTGACATGTACATTCGTGTCGCTGAGTGTGTTATTTTTATTATTTTGGAGCCATGTCACTTCCGATTTGTCAATATTTATTTTATAGCCAGTGAATCTACCAAAGGTTGAGAGGATGTCCAGCAGTTTAGGTATGTTTATGACAGGATCGCTTACATATAGTAGCAAGTCATCTGCAAAGAGAGACAAGTGTAGGAGTTGTGAGTGGATCTGGAGGCCAGCACAATGTTGGCGTATGTAACAGGCTAAAGGCTCAATTGCCAGATCAAATAGGAGCGGGGACAGTGGGCAACCTTGCCTAGTTCCCCTACCCAGCTCGAAGGAAGGGGACAAACCACCATTTATGACTATGGATGCCGAGGGAGAGTCGTACAGCCTTTGTATGACCTCGAGGAAATGCCCTGTTATTCCAAATTTTGCCAGCGCTGTATAGAGATGGTCCCATTCCACCCTGTCAAACGCCTTTTCAGCGTCTACTGCAAGAAGGCAAGCGTCAGGCAGTGGGGTATCTATGGAGGATGCCTGGGCTCTGTGATAGTGGTTGATGACCGCTAGCGTTTTCCTCAAATTGAGTCCCGAGGAACGATGCTTGACGAAGCCTGTTTGATCAGGGTGCACCAGAAAGTGGAGGACTTCTGCCAACCTATTAGCCAGAATTTTAGTTAGTAATTTATAGTCTCCATTTAGTAGGGAGATCGGCCTGTAGGAGGAGGGCACCGTGGGGTCTCTATCAGGCTTGAGTATGACACAGATGTTCGCATCAGAAAATCTGGAGTCGGGGACAGAGGCCCCAGAGAGATACTCAGAGAAAAGGGTCGCCAAAGTAGGGGCTATGTCAGGAGCTAAAATTTTGTAGTACTCTGCGGGGAGACCGTCAGGTCCCGCCGCTTTGCCAAGTTTAATGCGCTTAATGGTGTTTATCACCTCCTGCGGCTGAATGGGGGCATTGAGAGAGGACAGTTGATCTTGCGTCAAGGTAGGGACACCTACATCATTCCAGAATGAGCATTTGTCAGGTTCTGAGATCTCTTGCTTAGAGTACAGGTTGGTATAGTAAGAGACAAATTCTTGCATAATTGCCGGGGTGTCAGAGCATAGCTTTCCCCCAACAGCCAGCGCTGGGATATAAGTTTTAGGAGTAACCACTCTGACCATGGAGGCCATGGTTCTACCAGCCTTGTTTCCGTACCTATAAAACTTCCCCTGCCTGTGGATAGCATACGCGTTATCTATCATTTGAATATGTGTATCTCTCTCCTTTTTAAGGTCGTAGTACTGCTGTCTAGTTTTAGGTGTGGGATGGGAGAGATAGTTGTTATACGCTGTTGCAAGATTTGTCAACATCGCGTCTGTGATCTTTTTGCTCTTGCGGTTGTGATGTGAAGTATATGCTGTAATTCTCCCTCTCATAACAGCCTTTGAGGCATGCCAAAAGAGGTCTGAACTGTCTCTGTGTTGTGCATTGTCTGCAGTGTAGTCTATCCAGAAAGAACGTAATTGTTGCCGAAAGTCTGCATTATTGTAAAGGAAAGAGGGGAATCGCCAAGTTTTCTGTAGGTTAGATGGTGGAGTGAAGTCTAAAAGGAGCAGAATAGGTGCGTGGTCTGAGATGGTCACAGGAAAGATCCTAGTGAGAAGGATATGTGGTGTGAGGACGGGAGCTGTCAGGAAATAGTCAATCCTAGACATAGTATGATGCGTTTTAGAAATACAGGTATAGTCTTTGTCTGTTGGGTTGCGCAATCTCCACAAGTCCACCAATCCTAAGTCAGTTTTGAATCTATCAGTAAGTTTTACCTCAGCTTTCTGTCTGCGTGAAGCAGTTCGTAGGGGCGGTCCCGTCAAGACTTCCATGTTAAAGTCGCCCCCTGCGATTATTGGGAGCTCACTCCTTCTCGCTAAGCAAAGTTGTAAGTGTTGCCAAAAGTGAGGCGAAAGGTTATTCGGGCCATATACGTTACAGAGTAGATATGATTTTGAGGCGATACACAGGGTGGTAATTATGTAGCGTCCCCTAGCATCTAATTGTATGTCTTTGAGGGTGACAGGGAGTCCTTTTCTAATCAAAATTGCTACTCCTCTCTTCCATCCCTCCGTGGGTGTGCTAACAACCTGTCCCACCCATCTGGTTTTGAGCTTGTCATGTTCCTCTTGAGTTAGTCGAGTCTCCTGTAGGAGAGCTATGTCAGCATGTATGGAGTTTAAGAAGTGCAGTATTTTACTGCGTTTAGCGGGGGATGTAATGCCCCCCACGTTCCATGAGACTATGTTACATTGTGCTGCCATAAAGTATGTAGTGGAGGAGAGGTTGGCTTGGGCATGGTGGGGTGTCTGAGGGAGAAGGGAGGCAGGGAGGTGGTGTCTCCCTCCCAGACTGCCAGATAGTGGGGAAGTATACCGGGAAGTCTAGTAATGTGTGCCAGGGTGCAGTACTTACATAAACAGGAAGGCGGGAGAAACCAGGGCAACGAGACCACCGAGGCTCCAATATTCTCCTCAGTTGGTGGCCCCCGGAGTGGAGGCAAAAATTCTGATGGAAGCAGAGAGAGGAAAACATCAACAGGGCACAAAACCAGATCTCCAAACCCTCCCCAGATCCCCATCCCATTCCGCTGGTGCTGTCAGTCACTTTGCCCATGCGGGAAGGAGAGATCAAAGCCATCTCTCGGTGATTGCTTATGAGTGTAGCACCGGGGGAATGGTGGACATACAGCAGTAAAAATGTGGTTAATGATATACAGGTATAGAAAAGTAATATCCAGACCCGACATTTCAAAGCACATAGTTTAGGGGTATTGCCGTTATCGTGGTCTATAGCTAGGCATGGGCTGGATGAAGTACAGGGCATAGGGGCTTTGAAGTACAGTCCGGGAAGCTCTTGTGCACTGGGAATTAATATGATAGTTGAGAGCCGATCAAGGATACTTTTTGCAACTAAGAAGAAATACGCCCAAAACAGGCAAGGGTGTCCTGGCAAACGTATGGTTAAGCTGCGAGTGCGAGGGTACACACATGCATGGGGTTTTCAGGTAAGGAAAAGGGCCAAATAAATTAACGTTAACAATAAGTGGTAGGAAGGTCTCAGCAGCAAAATACAGTCGGCCGGGGCCGGACTATGCGAGATATGTGGGATAGCTGGTTTAGGAGGGGAGCCTTTATCGGGAGCAAAGTGTGGCAGGCCTCCATCAGTTATAGTTTGTACCCATGTAGGGGGGAGGATATGTGCTATATTTAGGGCCCCAGACTTCAAAATTTAGAGATATAGGCAATGGAACAAAGGAAACAATAACAGTTTTTTTAACCTTCAAGAACATCAAATAACAGTTAACATAAAAGATCTCAACCATTAATATTGCAAATACAGTCTCAGCAGGGATCGCCACCTCGACCAAGCAGCCTAGAAAGACTGCGGCAGGGGTATGCTGCCGCAGTGCTAGGTACAGTAGCCAATAGATCAACATCTTCTGAGGGAGAACATCTCTCACTTGATCCGCCTCTAGAGTTTTTCCCAAGGTGAAAAATATCCCACTGCCTTGAATTCTCATATGAAGACAGAGGAAGAGGGAAAGAAGGTGCAAGAAATCTGGGCGCCCAAAGTCAGTGCACTTCATCTTGCATGTCCTTGTCTAGGAATGTTTGCAGTTCCTTTGGATTATTAAAGTATTTAGGCCCAGTAGGTGTCTGTAGCCTTAGCTTAGCCGGATACAATAGTGTAGCTTGCTTCCCTTCCTTGTGTAGCCTAGAGCAGAGTGGGGCAAAGTCTCTTCGCATCTTGGACACTTCTGCAGAGAAGTCTTGAAAAATCAGGAGTTGCTTTCCTTCAAATTGTAATTGTCCAGTGTGGGCCCGGTATGCTCTCAAGAGAGCCAATTTTTCCTGGTAATTCAGGCATTTGAAAATTACCTGACGTGGGCGGGAGTTCAGAGTTTCAAGTCCCTTGTCCGGGCCCAGGCGGTGTGCACGCTCTACGTCTAAGGGTAGGTGGTCAGCATTCATCTTTAGAAGCTTGGGCAGGGTTAAAGCAGTGAATTCCAGTAGATCTTTGTTTTTTATCGTTTCCGGGACCCCCACTACTCGCAGATTGTTCCTGCGACTTCTATTTTCAAGGTCGTCTACTTTCTCCTGCAGTGCTCGATTCTGTCGCTGAAGTTGTCTTACTGAAGTAGACGTAGACGCCTGCATATCCTCCACATCAGAGATGCGTTGCTCAGCGTGCGTGAGCCTAGTTGAGAATTGGCGCACTTCGCTAGTGAGTGTGTCAACACCAGCCTGGAGAGTCTCCATTTTGGGGAGGAAGAAGGATTTAAGCTCCTGAAGTAGTGCCGACGAGTCAGTCGTGATGACCTGTGAGACCCTAGGGGAGGGCGGGGGATCTGAGTGTAGATCTGTTGCTGGCCGCTTCTTCTCTGTATGCTTGCCTCTGGAAGTCATTATTTCCGCAACCTTGCTGGTAATAGGCGCGAAATAATGATCAAGCTTCATACAAACAATATGCTGATAGTTACAAAGTTCAGATGGTAAATGCTTGTTAAAACTGTATATGGCCTCTAGGTGGCAGTGCAGGACAGCAAATTTTGATTGCAGGGATAGTCCCAGAGAAGAGTGGCAGAGGTTATTCACCAGAACCTCACAACTGAGTTGTGTAGATAGAAAGATTTCACCCAGAGGTGTTGTACACGGTAAATACCAATCCAAGAAGAAAATGAGAGAGCAAAAACAATTAAAGCATTAAGCAATGTAGAATGTTGAGCTGGTGTAAGAGTTCATAACATAAGCACAAGCAGTAATCTCCTATTCTGTAGCTCCACAACCCCCTCAGCAAGGTGAAAAGTTCACAGGAAGCTAGTAAGCAGATCAGAGCAGCAGCATGGTGCTGCACTATGTATCGCCAGCCCTATTAAAGAATACTTGTCCCAAAGGCTGTGCAGGGGTTTATAGGGTGAGAGTGTTCAGAAAGTCACTGCAGGGATGGCTGTGTGTTATGCACAGAGAGATATGTAGTAGCTGGTTCCCACGTGGTAGCTCTTATGTGCAGGGCTATGGAACTAGATGTTTCCCACTTTAGCTTTCTGACTAGGGACAGCGATGTGAGATGCGGTAGCGTGCACTTCAGTGTTCCCCAAGCTGCACAAGCTTGCTCCCTCCTTAAGCACAGTCTCTATTTCTCCCCCTGTAATGCTCTTTTGAGTAGCTGAGCGTAGCCCTTATAGATAGGCCTATGTATACTTTTGCGGCCACCTCACCCTTACCGCTCCTCTGTAGTGCCGGGTATATCCTCCGATGGCTTTGTCTTGTCCGGCGTAGCAGCTGAAGGAGAAGGGGGGCCGCGGGCCAAGATGGCGCCTGAACTTTGCGCTCCGATGCGCACCACTAATGTTCTGGGGGCAAGGGCGGTGTAATGGCCCTTCACACGGTGTCGCTAGCTGAGGTAGGTTACCAGAGTGACCCAGCAAGGCTATCTTGTGTGGGATTTAGACTGGCAGCAAACTTTCGGCCGTTTTAGAGAGCTGAATGTGCGGAGCTCCTTTCGTTTGCTGCCAGCCCGTTGCTCCGCCCACCGGAAGTCGCGGACGTCCATTTTTTAAAGAGCCCTCTGTTTTCCCACGTGTTAGTATTTGTTGTGTTGGGTTAGCGCTTTGCAGCCTCTGCTGCTAGGGGGTAAAGCTTTCCTTTGCTTTTTAACCTCTTTTTTTAAGGAATACCTAGCTTTCTACTTTTTGTAGTTTTTACTATCATGGAGCCTTCTGTTTCTATCCAACTTTAGAAGCTAGTTCCACTGAACACTTTCATACTTATGTTAAGTGTGTGTATTGCAAGTTTACTGATATTTTGCCTCTGCTGTGCAGGCCTTGCTATATTGTTATTTTGCATTTTGATCAGTCTAACGTTGTTTTTGCTTCTGCCCTCATTCTGTTTGTACCATACAGGGGAGTTCTCCAGATTTCTCTCCAGGATTCTTAAATGCTGGCGGCTATGCCTCTTTTCTGTAAGTGTCAAAGGTCAGTTGTTGTTTTTTTTGGGGGGGGTTAATAACCCAAGGTATCTGAGGAGAAGTCTGTTTAGCTTTTGGGTTTTATTTTTAACCTGCTGCTATGTTTCCAGAAGTTTGTTTCCTAATGCTGCCTCTGAGATAGTTTCTGGAAGTAGTCTAGGCCATGTAGTCCTTTTTATTCTTTGGCATGGTTTTAAAAGATTTTTTCTTTGCCAGCCTCTGTTAAAAATTTTGAGAGAACTTTGTGGATGGGGCTATTTCTACTTTGGCTGTGTGAACTATCATTCCTTTTGTGGAAGCTGGAATACTTTCTTACGAGAGCCTTTCAGGAAATAGGTTTTCTTTTTGGCCGGCAGTGCAGTGTTGCCTTTATGGTTGCAGCTGCGTCTTCCATTTGGTGTAATAATCTTTTTGTATCTTTTAGCTTTGTTTTAATCTGCTTATTCATTTATTTGTAATGCTAAGAATATGATGTTATCAGTTCTTTCCAGAAGGGCTTTTTTTGGCTAAAGCCCTGGTTGGTTGATATAGTTTCTAAAACCAAACTTTTGTTTCTTTTCTAGGAAATATTTTATTTGGTTCTGGTTTAGATTCTATTATTTGTATGTGTCTGGAGGTAAGGAGTTTTTTCTTTCCCAGGGCAAGAAGTCTATGGGCAAATTTAATGCTTTTAATATTTTTGTTCCTATTGTTAGAACAATAAACAATAACCATTTTCTTCTCAGAAACAGGGATTTTACATTTTTTTGCATGGAAGTCATATTCAAAATTTAACAGATATAGCAATTTAAGTATTCTTCTTCCGTCTTCAGCTCAGATGAAGTTGAGAAAGCTATTGTGGCTTAGTGGGTAAGAGAGTAGCCTTGTAAACATAAGATTGAGAGTTTAAACACTGCTATAGGTGCAGGTCTATTGTAATGCTTTGCCTTCTCGTAACTTATTACAACTAACAAATATCGTTAGTCGGCCCCGGATTCAGTTTTTTTCTGGTAGGGGGTAGGTTAAACCTTTTTCAGGAGGCTTAGTTTTAGTCTTTTCAGGGTCCTTGGGTTCTAAATTTAGTTTCTAAGGATTAGTGAATAGGTTTTATGACAGGACTTCACCAGGGGAAGGTTTTCTCTGTATTATATTCCATGGGATCGTTTGTAGACAAATGTCTTTTTTCAGTCTGTTACAGATATACGATCCATTGGAGTATTTGTTCCCGTTCTGAGATTTGGATCAGGGATTGGGATTTTATTCAAATATCTTTGTTCAAAATAGGATTTTTTGGGACTATTCTACCTTTTATGTAGAACGGTCAGTTTATGACCACAAAAGATTTATAGGATATTTTCTTTCATATTCCTATTCAAAGACTTTCAGTATTTTCTAGGTTTATTTTCCAAGAAAAAATTTTTCTTCCATTTGGTCTGGTTTTCTGCTCCCACGATATTTTTTTTTTTTTTTTTTTTTTAAAGAAACTTTATTGTAAATCAACAACATTACAGCATGGTATTCAATGTACCTCACAAAGACAACAATATATTGTTTCATCCCAGTAGGGGCATGATAGTTCAAAAGTGAGGTGCCCCCGCGGTTGGTTGCACATTTGTGGAAGTCACATGGGAATAGAGGTATTGTCCACATAAAAGTATAGAGGGGGAGGAAAGGCCTCCTCAGCCTTGTCTCTGCTCGTGCTTACAATGTCCCGGGTAAGGCTAATATCAGTAAATGTTGTAAAGCCTGATAGCATGTCTTACCGGAACCAATATACATCACATACTGTAATAAACTATCTATACCATGCATACAGATAAAAACATCTTCTATCCAATATAGCTCACAACCTGCTACATAGTGGTGGGTATAGGGGGTTAAGGCAGGAAGGGGGGGGTAGTGGGGAAAGAGAGAGAGGGGCCCGGCCGGGGCCCATCGGCTTAGGACGTGTTTGAGGGGGGCGGAGGCCTCCGACGACTGGGGAGTTTGAGATATGCTTTCCCAATAAAACTGAACATTGTGGAAAAAAGCTAAGTTACCGTTCCGGTAAAAGGAGTATTCCTCCGCCTCTTAGAGTTCCGAGGTGTGGGCAATCCATTCCTGTATCGTAGGAATACATGCCGTTCTCCAGCGCTGGGCTATAAGAGCCCTAGCGCTGTTTAAGCTAATTTGTGTTAGTTTCCATTTGAACTTACATATCTTTTCCGGTTTAAGGTTTAAAAGAGCAAGGGATGGTGATAAGTTAAAAGATGTCCCCAATAGCTCCCTGAGGACCCGCTCTACCCCCCTCCAAAATGAGGAGAGAGAACTGCATTGCCACCAGATATGGGACATCGATCCAGTGGATCCACATCCCCTCCAACAGGTCGCCCCCGCCCCCGGATAGATTTGCTTAATTCTCTGTGGAGTGTGATACCAGCGGAACAGGACTTTGTGGTTAAGCTCTAGGGATCTGGGTAGTGAGGAGGACCTAGCTGTGTGATGTAGGATAAGCTGCCACTGCTCCTCCGAAAACTCTATGCCTAATTCTCTCTGAAAAATTCAGTTTATACGAAGGGAGTTTCGGCGCAACGGGGTGTAATACCGGCCAGACAGAGCCTTTCATATTGGGTTAAGTCTCTAAGTAAGCTATCCCTATGAGGTGAGATATTCAGTAGATGTGTGAGCTGAGCATATTTGAGCCATCCTGAGAAGGCACCACCTACCGTATCTGCGAGTTGTGTACGTGTCTTCAGTGTGTTGTTAGATACTAGGTTGACAAATGGTGTTGTATGTTCCCCGCCCGCTAAACTAGGTTTCTCCTCCAACAATCCCCCTACAAACTCTGCGTTATGCGAGATTGGTGACATTGGAGAGATGTGAGACGATATGCCTTTTATTTTAGAGCGGATCCCATCCCATGTTCTGAATAAATGGTTATAGAGTGAGGATTGCCCTGCCATAGGGGTCTGGCCGAATGTTTAATCCAACTAAGTGGGCCAATGTTAGGTGCCTTTAGAAGGAAGGAGTCTATAGATGCCCAAGCCTTAGTGTTCGTCGTGCTGTGCCATTCAATTACCCACTGCATGACCACCGCCCGGTGATATGACAGTATTGAAGGGACTCCCAAACCCCCCTCCCCCAGTGGGGCTGTGATAAGATTCTTACTAATGCGCGGTTTGATGTTTCCCCAGATAAAGGAGTTTATCATTGTTTGTAATTGGCTAATGTAAGTGTGGGGTAAGTGTATAGGTACGGTTTGCATTACATAGAGAATCTGCGGGAGGGCTGTCATCTTAACGGCCTGTATCCGGCCCCACCATGATATTGGTTTATGTTGCCAGTTGTCAAGTTCCCTCTTGAGTTTGTGCATGAGTGGTATGTAGTTGTGCTTAAACAATTTTTTTTTTTTTATTTAAATTTTTATTAAGCAGGTTTGATATACATAACATGCGAACAGACAGTTCAGCTCCATGTGGCTGCAATGTTAAATACAAGTACAAACAAGGAATATAGCTTATTAACTGTGTTCTATAAAGCAGCAGATACATGTATACAAAAAAAGGGGCCTTCGAAAGGCTACCTTTAATAGCCGGCCGTCAAATGCTTAGTTAACCTTTTTTAACATCAAAAATTAAGAGACAGAAAAGAAGGAAGAAAGTAAAGAGAAGGAAGAAAGGGATATTTAGCAGGGAAAAAAAGAAAGAGGAAGCCTTTGTACTCGCACTTACTGTTAGGTGTCGCAGTTTCTTAGGTATCTTATTAGTCTTAATGCATACCTTAGAAGGGGAGGCCCAGGAGGGTGGTGTACTGTACTTTCAAAATACCAGCATGCCATCTCAATAAAAGAGCCTTAAGGTGGGATTTGGAGCATTTCCCAGTATAGTTTTATATTTAAAAACCTGTCATGTCTATTTTGCTTGAGATAGGAGTATTCTTCCAACGAGATAAGCTCCTGGGTTCTAGCCGTCCATTCTGCAATTGTTGGGGTAAGGTGAGACTTCCACTTTCTAGCTATTAGGGATTTAGCTCCATTTATGCAAATTTGAAGTAAAGAGAGTCTAAGCTTGCAAGGAATTTTAGGTCTGTGATTTAACAATATGATCAGAGGGGTAAGGTGAAAGGTGTCTCCAGTCATTGGGAGTAGTATTTTCTCTAGGGATTCCCAAAAGAGTCGCAGGCGAGGGCACGACCACCACACATGTGATAAAGTTCCCACTTCCCCACATCCCCTCCAGCACAAGGGAGAAACCTCTGGGTATATTAATTTCATTCTAACTGGGGTCATATACCACCTCGATAGAACCTTGTAGTTCATTTCAAGGATCTGGGGGGATGTCGACGATTTAGCTGTATATTCGAATAGTTTGTACCAGCTTTCCGGGGTAATGTCCAAATTTAGTTTGTCTTGCCAGGATTGGGTGTATGTCGGTAATGTATTATATAAACAGTTGTCTAGGATGCGTCTTGACATGGCCAAGGTTCCCCTTGAAGAATGCCAGCCCTACAGAGTTGATCAAAGACGGTAAGAGGCCGTGTGAGTTGAGGGCTATGTGAGGAGACCCGTATTAGATGTTGTAGCTGAGAGTATTTCAACCAATTTGTGTAGGTACCCTCCAATGTCTCTGTCAGGTCCTGTCTAGGCTTAAGTTTCCCCTGAGAAAGAAAATCTATCAACGGGGATGAAAATCCGAGCTCTCTATAATGAATATCCCCAAGTGTGAGATGCATACCTAATAGTAACTCTGTGTTTTGAAAAATCGGCGTCATGGGTGAATGTGTTGTGGAGATACCCCCTATCTGTTTAACTATAGTATCCCAGGTGGAGAAAATGTGTCTATAGAGAGGAGACGATCTTGCTCTAGGGGGACGAAACTTATCTTGCAGCCAACAGATTGGGCCAACTTGCGGTGTTTTTAGGATGTGCGTGTCTAGTGGGATCCATGCCTTATCCTGTGAGTCAGTATGCCAGTTCAATATGCTTTGCAACACATTAGCCTGATAATACCGAAGTATAAAGGGAGTGCCCAACCCTCCATCCCTCCTAGACCTATATAGATTTTGTCTAGCTACTCTTGGTCTGCGACCTCCCCAGATAAACTTGTTAAGAATAGATTGAAGTTGTTGTAGAAAGGCCGTCGGTAAGTGAATAGGAATAGTCTGTAGCAAGTAGAGGATTCGCTGCAGTAGGGACATTTTCGCTATTTGGTTCCTCCCCCACCAAGAGAATGACTTGCTTTGCCAGACTTGGCAGTCTTGCAGCATTTCTTGCAGTAGTGGAGTGTAATTTGACTTAAAGAGGGAGTTGACTTTAGGTGTAATGTTCACACCCAGGTATTTAATTTGGTCGGTAATTAATTGGTATGGACAAATCTGGGCAAGGGACAAGAACTTTTGTGTGTTCATCGTAATGTTTAGAATGTTAGATTTCTGATTATTAATCAGGAAATGAGAGAGGTCTCCGAAGCGTCGGAATTCAGCAAGCTGATATAGACACCATAGGGTTAGTCAGGGATAGTAAGATATCGTCAGCATACAAACTTATTTTATAATTATTAGGCCCAATAGGTACCCCCTTAATGGTGTTGTTCAATCTAATATGGACTGCTAGGGGTTCCATTGCTATGGCAAAGAGGAGCGGGGAGAGGGGACATCCCTGCCGCGTGCCATTACTTATGTTGAGTGAATCTGACATTATGCTATTTACTCGGACTTTAGCAGTGGGGTTGTTATATAAGCTGAAAATCCTATTGACCAATCTCTCTCCAAACCCAAATCCCTCCAAGGCAACTCGGAGATAGACCCAATTCAACCTATCAAACGCTTTTTCCGCGTCGGTAGAGGCCAGGACCATCTCAATATTGGTAGTAGAAGCATAATCGATCAGGTGAAGTGTCCTGATCGTATTGTCCCTGGCCTCCCGATGCGGAACAAAGCCCGTCTGGTCTGTGTGAATAAGATGGGGCAAGAATTTATTGAGCCTAGTTGCCAGGATCTTGGCATATATCTTTGCGTCTGTATTTATTAAAGAAATTGGTCTATAATTGCCTGGTTCAAGTGTAGATTTCCCTGTCTTGTGTATTAACGATATATGCGCTGATAAGAAATCTCGGGGAAAAGAGCCATGTTCGTCTATGGAGTTAAAGAGCCTATGGAGGTGTGGTAGTAGTGTCTGTTTGAATGTTTTGTAGTATACATTGGAGAAGCCATCAGGGCCTGGGCTCTTTTGTGTCGGTAGGGTGTCTATAGCAGTCAATATCTCCTGGCAGGAAATGGGCTCGTCTAGTTTGGCCGCATCTTCTGATGTGATCTTAACTAAGTCGGCTTCTCTGATATAGTTTTCCATATCTCTAATCTGCTCAGGGGAGTTAATCTTTGGGAGGTTAAATAATTTGCAGTAATAGTCTTGGAATACTGATGCAATAGACTTGCTATCTTGTACCACTATATGCTCCGCATTGCGGAGTTTGTGGACATAGGAGTTAAGCGTTCAAGAGTCTGCCTGCTTTATTGCCTTCTGAAAAATATAGCCTCTTTAGGTAGAAAGCATGTCTCTGAGCCTCTTTTTGTAAATGCGCATTAAATCTATCCCTTGCCAGTGCTAGGTCATGAGCAATGGTTGGATCTAGGGGGCTTTGGATGTGTGCCTGCTGTAGTACAGATAGCTGAGTGCTTAAACAATTTATTGCACGCTGGTGTAAGGTATATACCCAGGTATTTAAGTTTGTCGTGGTTTAGCTTATACGGGCAGCGGGACCGTAGGGCCTCAAACGATTGTTTTTTTAAGTTAATATTTAGGACCTCTGACTTCTGTGCATTGATAAGAAAATTTGTATGTGCACTAAAACGGTCAAATTCTTCCATTAAGTGAGTGAGTGAGGTGGCTGGGGAAGTCAGTAGTACAAGGACATCGTCGGACTAGAGGGTTATTTTAGAGGAATTGGGGCCCAATGTTATGCCAGTTATTTTGGGGTTACGTCTGATATGGGATGCCAATACCTCCATAGAAATGGCATAGAGGAGCGGGGACAAGGGGCAACCTTGCCTAGTCCCGTTGCCAATTCCGAAGCTGTCAGATAGGACACCGTTGGCCTTTATTTTCGCTGAGGGATGGGTATATAAGCTAAGAATTCTACGAGTCATTAAATCGCCTAGGCCAAAGGCGGACAGGCAAGAACACAGGAAATTCCAGTCCAGCCGGTCGAAGGCTTTCTCCGCATCGGTAGATATTAAGATAGAAGGAGTCTCCGACCGGCTGGCATGTTCTATTAGTTGGATTACCCTAGTGGTATTATCCCGTGCTTCCCTCCCTGGCATAAACCCTGTTTGGTCCACATGTATGATTTGGGGGAGAACCCAGGATATTTTCTAAAGAGTTTTTTTGTTTCCCAGCCCAGATTCTCTTTCTTGGGTGTTGTAATTAGATTCAGTCTCTATTAGATTTTTTACAGATCAGAGAAGATTTTAGCTTGACTCTAATTTTAAGTCTCTAGCTTTGTTGTATAGTTTTACAGTTTTAGGCCTTATAATAGCGGTTTCGAATGTTATTCCGTTTGCTCGGTTTCATGAGGCCTCTTCAGATTTGTATGTTTCAGCTATGGTGTAGGGATCTTTTTCAGACACTTTATTTGGTTCCCATGACAAGGCAGTCCCTGTCTGGATGGCTGGATTATCATCCTATCTTTCTGGGAGCTTCTTTTGTTCATACCATCTGGCATGTGATATTAACAGATGCATGTCTTAATTTCAAGCTGTAGTGTAGTTTTGAAGGTCTCTGAAATCACAGGAAGTTTGCTCTCCTTGGATGAAGTATTCTCCAAGTTATGTTTTGGAAGCTTTGTGTATTTTAAAGTCCCTTTAGAGCTTGCCTCTGCTGATAGAAGGAGTCTCATCTGTGTTTTTTTATTCAGCCAATGACCTCAGTGGCATATATCAGTCATCAAAAGGGAAGTCTCAGTCCCTTAGCCATGTGGGAAGTATCTTGGATTCTTTCCTGGCCAGGGGACATTTGTTGTCTAATTTCTGTATTTTATATTTTTGTGATGAGTAACTGGGAAGCAGATTCCTGCATTCAGTGAAAGCAATTTTTATCTGGATGTTTTCTATTAGATTGTGATTCTGTGGGGTCTCCCAGAGATAGATTTGATGGCTTCTTTGTTGAACATGTAGCTTCCCAGGTTTTTTTTGCGAGGTTCACGTATCCTCAGGCAGAGTTGGTGGATGCTCCTATAGCTCCTTGGTTGTTTAATTTAGCTTATATCTATTTCTCCATTGGTTCTTTTTGCAAAGTGATTGTTAGGATCAGGCAAAATAGATCATCTGTGTTTCTATTTGCTCTGGCTTGGCCTCATAAATTAAGGTTTGCAGATCTACTTCAGATGTCCAGTTGTCCTCTATAGCTTCTTTCTATCACAAAATAATTGAGTGGATCTATATGTAGAGAGTAACCAGAGTGTTAGAGTATAAATACATGTAGAGATGTGTAGCAGTTGTTGTTTAGTCTTAGTTGATTTTAATTAACACTGAACAACAGTTTGCAGGTTGATATACAGAATAGCAATTCTTAGAAATTAAACTTGATATTCCTAAGTTAATTCTCCTGATATGTATACATATGTAAATATCTTCCATTTATAAATACCGGTATAATAGGTTAAATAAGAATCTCATAAATTCAGAGAGATAGATTAATCAATCTATCAAGTAGAATATTTAGTAAGTATATAGAATGGAAGTTCAGAGTAACTCCATGGCAGGCAGAATTTTATAAGAATTTGGGGAACAAAGTCTTATGAGGATGAAACAATATCTTGTGAAATAGAGTACTCAGAACTCAATTAAAGTCTGCATAGATGTATAACAGCAATAGTTAACTCTGCTACCAAAGTGATAGAGCGGTCTTGTTATAGCAGAAATAAGAGGAGATTTAGTGAGAGTCTGCAGCGTAAATAGATATGGTGGAGGATAACCAGAACACAGATTGCTTACTTGAACTGAAGGCTCCTAGGAAGTACCAGGAAACAGACAGAATCACCGTAGACACTGGAGGAGGACTGTTAAATGTTGCGCCCAGATATCTGAGGAGTAACACAGATAGCTGGAAAGAACGCTGACAGGATCAGCTGGAGATTCTCCGAGGAGAGCGGCACCAGAACGAGGCTGTGACGAGATTCTGCCTTCAGGCATGGAACTCAGCTGATTAGAATACAAGAACAGCTGATGTGTAAATCCTTCAGTTATAATTAGAAACTGCAGGAACAAGAAAAGTTTAAATCACAAGTAGTATTTTAGCAACCACGTAGGATTACAAAGGAATTAAGTTGCTCAGGAGACAAAACAGTGGCTTGTATCCATTTGAAGAAACAAATTTCCAAGCAATTAGTGCAGGAAGTCCTGCCTCTATTTAAAGGGAGAATGAACCATATGGTAAGTTTCTCTTAAAGAAACAGTACATGACACTTTCTCTGCGGCTAATTCTTCTGTCTCAAGGTCTGTTCCTTCATCAGGATGCAAGTTTCTAAACGTGAAGGTTTGGAGATTAAACATTTAGCTCTAAGACAGAGAGGTTTCTTCTGTATTTGGGATTTTAGTTTAAGCTTGGTTTGGAAGTTTTTTTTTTTCCTGGTGCATGGCTTATGATTTTTCCTAGTTTTATTTTAGAAATCCTAGGATTCTGCATTTTTATCAGGATTGTTTGGATGTATCCGCCAGTTCTTTGAAGGGTCAGATATAGGCCCCAATTTATCAAAGTCTGGCGGACCTGATCTGACAGTGCGGATCAGGTCCACCAGACCTCGCTGAATATGGTGAGCAATACGCTTGCCGTATTCTGCATTGCACCAGCAGCTCACAAGAGCTGCTGGTGCAACGCCGCCCCCTGAAGACTCGTGGCCAATCGGCCGCCAGCAGGGGGGTGTCAATCAACCCGATCGTACTCGATCGGGTTGATTTCCGGCGATGTCTGTCCGTCTGCTCAGAGCAAGCGGACAGGTTATGGAGCAGCGGTCTTTGTGACAGCTGCTTCATAACTGCTGTTTCTGGCAAGCCTGCAGGCTCGCCAGAAACACGGGGCATCAAGCTCCATTCGAAGCTTGATAGATAGGCCCCTTTGTCTCTTTCTGTTTCTCCTTTTTTTGTTTCGCAGGAAGATTGCTAATCGTTTTGACTTTCTATTTTTTGTTCTGGTTTAGTTAAGAAAGATTTGGTCTTTAAGGATTTTTGCAAGCTCCTTGTTTTAGAGTATGCATATGGGATTTTGTCTTGGACAGTTTTTTTGACATTTTTTTCTACTGTAGTTTTTATCTGCAGGCTATATAGGTTTTCAGACAATTCTCTAATCTGTTATTTTCTCTGGTTCTTGGAAAGGCTGTGTCTTTTGCTTCTTGGTTTATTTTTGTTTATTCATAGGATTGTTTGTCGGTGGGTCAGTCTCCTCCTGAATGGATTACTTTCTTTTTTTCCAGGTCATTTGCTTCATATTGGTTTTTTTTTTAGAATGAACATTTTGTTGACCATATTTTCTAGACAGTTATCTGATCTCTTAATGGTCTCTTAATACTTAATTTTTCCTTTTTTGGGTGTTTTTTTTTTTTTTTGCTTATTTCAAAGCAGTAATCTCTAGTTGTTTTAGTTTTGTTATATTTGCATTTATTTTTAGTGGGGGAAATCTTGCTTGTCCCTCCTTAATTACTCGTGGAATTCACTGCTTCGGTATACGTTTCTCAGGAGTAATGGATCATGGAATCTTGCCACCTGTATTGTATAAAACCTAATTTATGTTGATAACTCAATTGCTTTCATGGTGGTGAGAGTCCCCGAGACCCCACCCTGTTATTTTTTCTAATAGTTTTTTTTTAATTTTTTTGCACCTCTTTTTTCCTGCTCATTTTTGATCTTGTTCCCTTTCCTACCTTTCTTGCTTGACTATACATTAGACTAGTTACCAGAAAGGTGAGATGGGTTTTATAGAGCTCTTGGGGTTTTGGAATCATTGCCTACTCCTAGTGGCCAGGTAGAGTAATTACCAGGAGTATTGGATCTGGGACTCTCACCACCATGAACGAAATGGATTTATCAGGTAAGCATAAATTAGGGTTTTTGCCTCTATGATAATCTGTATCTAAGCCCCTGCAGACTAGCCCCTTATATCAGTGCTTTTTACAAACTTGCTTTTAGCCAATTAGTTCTGTTTCTTGCATAACCATTATCATTCTCCACAGGAGTGAGCACAATGTTATCTATATTGCACACATGAACTAGCTGTTGTGCAGGATTTAAAAAGCTAGTTAAAAGCACTGAGATAAGGGGCAACCTACATAGTTTAGAACAAGCCAATTTAGAGGTTATAAAGTATATTAATATAACTGTTGGTTATGCAAAACTGAGGACAGGGTTAGAAAGGCGCTATCTATCTTTAAAAAAATCAAGCAGACTGTCCCTTTAATTGATGTGTTTAACACATTGTTTTATGAAAGCAATAGTACAATAACAAAATGCACTAACACATTAGAGCATTTTCTTTTCACACCTTTAAATAACATGTTTTGGGAGCCTGGAGAAACTATTTTCAACACATTTGAATAACACTTTAGTATATACACATTTGGGGCTGGGAGCTTCTTTCTCAGCTACATGGAACCTTTAAAAGATACAAATAGTCACAAGTGCCCAGAACACTGTACTTTTTTTTTTAGCAATCCATAGTAAAGTTCTATTCCACACATCCACATAGTTTTTTTTGCCCATTACGTGTGTATTGAGTTTCTAAATTTGCACATTTTTGTTTTTTTTCACAGAACACTCCGAGATCTCAGAGTCATCTCATTGTAATTCCATTCGCAGGTTTCTCCCCATCTCATTTATCTATCTGTATCCCTTCTACATTGAGTACAACCTCCTTTCAGCAGCCATGGTTTACATCATGTGGAAAAACGTGGGGCGGCAAATAGATGATGATACATCACATCACCATGGGCTGGGTCCAGGAATTCGAGAACACATTCCCATCTTTGGCCTGTTCTCTGGAGTTACTATATTGGTCACTGGACTCGTGATGTTTATTTTATATGAAGTAGGGAGAGAGCACAACAAACCAGATTTGCTATCACTGACAGTGTTTTACTATTTTCATGTGATCAGCCTTAGTCTTATGAGTCTAGCCACTATGGTGGGGATCTCAATATTCAGGTTGGATAAGAGACGCATGGACAATGAAAAGAATCCTAGTCGAACGCTGGACATGACCCTGCTCTTGAGTACTACTTTAGCTCAATATGGTATCTCCTATTATTCTATAATAGCCACTGTGGCCTCCCCTCCACTCAAACTTCTCAGCTCACTTAGTCTTACATACTCATTATTGATGATTGTCCAGCATACTTTGCAAAACACCTTTATTATTGAGGGTCTCCATCGACTCCCACCACACCTCCGCCTTAACTCACATGGACAGTCAAACCATCCCACATTTCAAAACCGCCAAGGCCAAAGAAAACATGTCACTATTCAAGAGATGGAGGAGGTCTCTTGTGTCCAAGAACATGAAGATCCACCTATTGCCAGACGTCTGTCCAGAAGGGCTACATTTACTGCTCATATAAGGAAACATCTCAAAAAAAGAAAGACACTAAAGGATATTTATTTATTTCTCTTCCTCTCTAACATTATTGTAAGTAATGAGTGTATGTCAAAGGGCTACATTAAAATTCAAAACAGGAATAACCTAAATTATGGCTAGATTATATTACAGCCAAAAAATGCTCTTGAGCTGAGTAAGTTTGGCTCACTAGAGTTATTAATTTTTTTGTATGACTAAACATATTTCCAATATAATTTATAAATACTGTTGTCACTATAGAGTTAATCTTCAAATCACCTATAGATCTATGCACAAAAAAGAACAAACTTTATATTTTTTAATCCATAATACTCCTCTTTGAGTTGACAAGCTTTTAGGAAGTTAGACCAAATGATACATGTTCCCAAGTTGCATCTCAATAGGAGTCACCAACCTGCTCTAAAACCCATAATGGGAGAGTGACAAAAATCAAGCATCTGTGGTAACAAATAGCTTGAATCCTAGGCAAATGCACAACTATGTCACATCACCGTAATGTATGGGAGATAACACAAACATTGCTCTTCATATACCACCATCTTAGGAATCAGCCTTGGAACTGAAGTTCAACATCCAAAATAATGAATTATAATAACAAAAATACCCTAAATCAGATGGAGTATCTTAACGACCCTCCATGGTAACCAAAATCCAAAGATTCTCAAGGAAAATCCTCAAGACAAATAGCAGTCAGGTAGATTACAAGTTTTGCGTTATTGCTTTTAACGCTGAAAAAATGGCAATTTCAGCTTAATGGCAGTAACCCAGCTGTCGGTATAGCTATACCACAAGCATTTTAGTCTGTAACGCAATGTCCCTTCCGCCAGTGACGTGCAGTAATAGGAGGCAGGGGAGGCAGTGCCTGCCCTGTCCAATGAGGGAAAAAAGATTTCAAATAATATTTATATAAAAAAAAGTGTTTTTTATCTTATTATTTTTTTGGCCACGCCCACCCTCGCCCCAAGGGTATCCCCCCCCCATCCCCGATGGTGATCACTGATTACTAGTAGTTACTGTGCGCTGTGCGCTTGCGCTGCAATTTCACCATCTATTGTTGCGCAATTAGGAGGCAGTGAGCCGGTCCGCTGCCCTCCATTAATTGTGCAACATGGATCTAAATAACTGTTGAGTGCTCACTTAGAGCTGCGCCACCCACTGGTTACTCCCCGGGCCCTCATACAAGCTCCATTGGAGGCGGTTCTCAAAACCGCCTCCATGATGAGCTAGATCACTTGAGCCAATCAGCATTCAGCAGCACTGCGGGGAGGCGTGCCTGCTGGGCTGCTGAATCTGATTGACGTCGCGCCCACACATCAGACTGGCGGGAAGACTCAGTAGTGAGTGTGGAGGGAGTTGCTGAGCTGCCTGCAAGAGTCTGCATGCCCGTGCTACCTAGTGCCTACTACACTAGTTGTGGCTGTGTGGAGGAGGTCTGTCCTGCCCTGGAGGAGACTCAAGACTCGGAGCAACACTGTCAGGTAAGGACCAGTCCAGAGTGACTCTGGACTGAGACCCAGGAGACAGAGACTACCGCTATTGAGGTGAAGATGATGGAGGTGGCACTGACCGTTAGTGGGGCACTAGTCTGGACTGAGACGTCACCCAGGAGACAGAGACTACCGCTATTGAGGTGAAGATGATGGAGGTGGCACTGACCGTTAGTGGGGCACTAGTCTGGACTGAGACGTCACCCAGGAGACAGAGACTACCGCTATTGAGGTGAAGATGATGGAGGTGGCACTGACCGTTAGTGGGGCACTAGTCTGGACTGAGACCCACGAGACAGAGACTACCGCTATTGAGGTGAAGATGATGGAGGTGGCACTGACCGTTAATGGGGTACTAGTCTGGACTGAGACCCAGGAGACAGAGACTACCGCTATTGAGGTGAAGATGATGGAGGTGGCACTGACCGTTAGTGGGGCACTAGTCTGGACTGAGACCCACGAGACAGAGACTACCGCTATTGAGGTGAAGATGATGGAGGTGGCACTGACCGTTAGTGGGGCACTAGTCTGGACTGAGACGTCACCCAGGAGACAGAGACTACCGCTATTGAGGTGAAGATGATGGAGGTGGCACTGACCGTTAGTGGGGCACTAGTCTGGACTGAGACCCACGAGACAGAGACTACCGCTATTGAGGTGAAGATGATGGAGGTGGCACTGACCGTTAATGGGGTACTAGTCTGGACTGAGACCCAGGAGACAGAGACTACCGCTATTGAGGTGATGTGATTAGCAGTGGCTCTCAGTCAGACATGATTCGTTGGCCACAAGGTGAGGTCAAGTGAAGTCTGAGTCTGAGAGCCATTGCTAATCATCACATCTATGGCTTGCGGTAGGTGTTTTTTTATAATTATTTGCTTTTGCTTATTGCTGCTGTAGACGCCGTGCCACCACAGAGGCGGCTATTATAATGGCTAAGCGGCTTCCTCCTCCTGCACTGCTACAGGCCAAGGAAACACTAAGAGTCTTAGAGTCAAATATAATTGATTGCACTGTACGCCGTTGCTATGGGTTTACAAATTACAGTCAGTATGTATTGTAATTTGTAAACCTGTGGTGACGGTGTACGGTAAACTCAATTATATTTGACAGTCACATGTGACAGTGGCCGCGTTCGGGCAGCGCTTAGGAGCTAGTGGAAGCACTTCACTCCCAGCGATGATGTTGCGCTAGGTGACGTCACAAGCAAGGGAGCTTTGAAAAAACGTTTGCATGCACAATAATGGACTGCGCATGCGAACGTTTTTACTAAGCTCCCTTGATTGTTGCTGGGCTGTCAGTGCCTGCCGAGAATGAGTTCCCCAGTCTCTTCGCAAACAACGGAACTCTGACCCACCTCCATTCAGCTGCTCTCAGCTCAGCCCCTGTAGCTTATCCTGCACTGAATAGAGGTGGGTCAGAGTTGTGATGTTTGCGAAGAGAGACTGGGGAAATCATTCTTGGCTCTGGGGTGGGGATCAAAATCAGCAATTCCGGGACCCCGCCAACACATCTTTAACCGGCCCACACAACGATCGGGAAATACAGAATAATTACACATAATGCTTGAACGTCAGGTCTTTGTGATATACATATATAATATGATTTTTTGTGAGCTCTAAATAATGTAGCCCATTTCTTTTCACTTCATACGCTACGTATGAAGTGAAAAGAAATGGGCTACATTCTCTAGAGCTCACAAAAAATCATATTATATATGTATAAATAACATGGCAGCCTCCACAGCAACATGTGTGTGGAGGCTGCCATGTTTCCAAGCGTCTGAGCTTGCTCTGAAAAGTCCCAGCTTTTCCAGCACACTGGAAGCGCTGGGACTTACGTCACCAGAGCGCTCAGAAAACGCCAGCCATCTCACTTGCAAGTGTGAGAAAAACACTCCAAGCGAGTTCCAGTTCGCTTGGAGCGCTGCCCGAACGCAGCCAGTGTGTTGTGTTGCTGATGCATGCTGTAGACTCGTCATCATAATATCCCCGCTGGCCCCTCCCCCCCCATGGTTTTGCCACGGCTCCTGATCCTGAGGTGAGAGAGAAGAAGCAGGAGAGTAGACAGTAGTCAGTGGCACTGTGACAGACTGACAGACAGTGCAGCAGTGAGTCTAGTGTGACAGTCAAGGTCCGGACTGGAGGAGCTTTAGTGTTAGGTAAATTACACAGTTAAGCAGGCTGCCTAGGTTAACCTTTCTGTGTACAAGAGGGCTGCTCTGTTATTACATCTGTGTCAGAGTAACAAAGAAGCCCCCTCGTACACAGGTTATTATAAAGGATTCTGCAGAGCTCACAGTTTCAGACAGAACACACAGGCAGGGTGTGGGGCAAAGCTAGCATATTCATTTAATGTGGGACATGTGGGCAAACAGGATAACTGCCTGGGGCCCTGGGCACCACAGGCACATTTGGGGGTGAACTGGGAGCAAACACAGTCACTATTGTATTTATATAAACTGAGTTTTTATGAATCTGCAGTGCACATTTGTGTTCCTGTGTACACATTTCCTTCACTGTCTGCCTGTCTGGTGTTCGGCAGCCTCTCCCTTACACATTCCTCCTCCCGCCTTCTGGTTGTAGACACTGCCCCCTTCTCTCTCAGTCCTGGTTGTGTGTGTAGAAAACAGATGCCGCTTCACAGATCTAAGGTGCGTGTCAGTCAGTCAGAGATAGTATAATGCTGAGGCTCCCACACTGCTGTCATAGATTATTTTTAGCTCCTCATTAAAGGGCCATGAAACCCACATTTTTTCTTTCATGATTTAGAAAAAGAATGCAATTTTAAACATCTTTCTAATTTACTTATATTATCTCATTTGTTTTATTCTCTTGATATTCTTTGCTGAAAAGCATATCTAGATATGCTCAGTAGCTGCTGATTGGTTGCAGCACATAGAAGCCTCGTGTGATTGGCTCACCATGTGCATTGCTTTTTCTTCAACTAAGGATATATAAAAAATTAAGCAAAATAAATAATAGAAGTAAATTGTAATGTTGTTTAAATTTGTATTCTCTATCTGAATCATGAAAGAAAGATTTTGGGTTTAGTGGCCCTTCATAATGCATTAAGTCCCACTATCCACAGCAACCTACTGAAACCCTATTCAAGCTAATAATGTGCCTGGTCCCTTGAAGTTCAAGAGACCAGGCACATTATTATATCATTAGTTTCTTTGTAAATCACTTTCTGAGTTACTTCAATATTTGTAAAAGTTCCATTTAATTTTTTTAGTCCCTAAATCTGTACTTCCTGCCACTCCACAAACATCAAGATTTACTTCCACCTATCCTGGTCAGCCTGTATAAATTATTATAGAGCCTAACTGCTCAGGTCACCTGCCATAAATCAAGGGTAAATCTTTTCTTGCTTCACTGCTTCCCACTAATTTAAAGGGACATGAAACCCATATTTTTTTTTCTTTCATGCGTTAGAAAGAACATGCAGTTTTAAAAAGCATTCTAATTTACTTCTATTATCTAATTTGCTTCATTCTCGTGATGACCTTTGCTGAAAAGCATATCTAGATAGGTTCAGTAGCTGCTGATTGGTGGCTTCATGTGATTGGCTAACCATGTGCATTGCTATTTTATCAACAAAGGATATCTAGAGAATGAAGCAAATTAGATACTAGAAGTAAATTGGAATATTGTATCTGAATCATGAAAGAAAATTGGGGTTTAGTGTCCCTTTAACTTTTAGTTGCCAGACTGCTTTGCTCATCCTCCAAACTGTTATAAATTATATTGTCACACACAGCCCAACCATTATTTTTTTTAAACACAGCCATTTTTTCAATAATATAAATATATGCATTTTACTATACTATATGGTTTTAGCTGCTGGTATTGGAGCTGTATTTGAGATATATTTATTACTTTACTACATGGTTTTATATGCTGATATTGGGTTATGCACCTTTTTAAACTTTATATAGCAATCCCTTGTCTTTTTTAGCTTCTTACACATAATAGGTAACTAGGAGTGGATTTCTGGCACCTCTTAGTATGTTAAATCATTTTTCTTTTTACAATACAGTGGTGAGTAGAGAAGAGCTTGTGTATCATTCTAATTGCTTAGTAACTGGCACTGTGCCACAGAATTGTGTGAGTGTGTATGTGAGCAGAGTGTGTGTGGGTGTCAGTGAGCAGAGTATGTGTGCTTTATTCTCCAGGTAATCAATACATTTGATTTCTTATGAGCTGGTGCTTTAGTGCAGTGTTTCTCAACCACGGTCCTCAAGTACCCCCAACAGGTCAGGTTTTCATTGTAGTTGAACCGGTGCACAGGTGAAGTAATCAGCTAATCAGCAACACTGTGGTTACTAACTTGCTCTCACCCATCAGCTGATTATTTCACCTGTGCACTGGTTCAGCTCTAATTAAAACCTGCCCTTTTTCTCCGGCGTATCCTATATAGTGCCTCACCAGTCTTTGACCTCACTGCACGTCACTGCCTTCCACACTCAAAAAAATGACGTTTTTGGGATTTTCATAGCGCTGGTATTACAGGTTGTGCAGTGAGGCTAAAAAGCTTGCAATACGATCCATACCGCCATTGAAGACCAGTAGTTATGAGTTTTGCGCCACAAAAATGTTTCACAAAACTCATAACTAAAGTGTTACAAATTACACTAACACCAATAAACTACCTATTAACCTCTAAACCACCGCCCACCCGCATCGCAAGCACTATATTACACCTATTAACCCCTAATCTGCCGCTCCCGACATCGCTGACACTAATAAAAATTATTAACCCCTATTCCGCTGCTCCCCGACATCACCGCAACTTTAACAAAGTTATTAACCCATAATTGGCCGCTCCTTGACATCGCTAACACTTTAATAAAGCTATTACCCCTATTCCGCCGCTTCCCGACATCGCTGACACTATAATAAAGTTATTTTTACAACAGAAGGGCTATCTCTGCTGTGAGAGCAGGATAGTCCAAAAAGAATGCTTGTTTGCACTTGAATTAAATTATTTAGTTTAGTTCGGTCGGTTACTGGAACTTGAGACAGAAAAATATGCCCAATTTTAAAATATAACCTTTATTAGTTGATTTCATAAAAAAGACAGCATGAAGTATGTGTGTATGCTACCCTTCGAAATGTTAAAAACACTCTCTCTGTTGCAATTATTTAATACTTAGCCATCACAGTATCTAATATATAGGATACTTAGTAATTCAATTATAAGACCTTGATAATGTTATGGGTGTAAATATCGGTTAATCTTCCCTGTGGCTATATGGCCTTATATATGGCCAATCTATTAGATTACCACAAAGGGATATTGGTATTTTATATACCCATTACACTTGAATACTGAGGTCTTAGTTTGTAAATTTGCTCTCAAGTTATGACAAGTTGTAATGTGTGTAGCACAGCTCAGGAATTTGGATTATTAATTGCTTAAATTAAGGTTCTAGTTAGATGTGTCTAAACAAGAAAACTAGACCCAATACTCACGAGTTAAGCTTCACATAACTGAATATTGATCTATGTATATATCACTTATTCATATGAGTTATCACTTAGTGAGTTACTGCAGTATAAAACTAAAACTATGTTGCTTAGTTGTCTTGTAATTCGGTCGAGTTTGGATTAGCTTCTATGTAATAGTCCGTCTACAATTATGAGGGGGGTCAACATGCATGTACTAGTTTTGATTGGCTGTAGTCTGCATTTACTGATACTGTACGCTATAGTATTTAGTAATAGTCATTCAACATTATGATAAATTATGTAAAGTTCAACAAGCTCACAAGATCTGTGCCAAATATATAATTGGATTATTCTTAATTTATCCAGCTTTTATTCCAGTGTGAAATATTGTGTCTTGTCACACTGCCTGTGTTTAAGTTTTGCTGCAACGTTATAGACTGTTAGCTTGTAGTGGCTAACCCAAAATATCTAGTATAATGTCATATACTAAGTACAAGGTATCAGATTTCTAGTATATTGCTATTCTCTCCCCCTCTATAATATATATTCTGTGTTGCTGCACAATTATTAGCTAGAAACTTAATAAATCTTATTTAAGCTGATATACCAAAGCTAGCATTATGCTCTGAAGACCTGAAAGTTACACAATTTTTTACGCTAAAGAGAGCAACAGGATATACCTGCTTGTGACTGTAAACAGCCACAAATTACTAAGTATGGTTTTTAAAGTAATAATTTTTAAGCTAAAGTAACATAAATAGTTTTTCAAACAGAGAGGCAATTAAAAAAACTTTTCCTTATCACTATAATAAAGTTATTAACCCCTAAACCTCCAGCCTCCCACATCTCCGCCACTAAATAAACCTATTAACCCCATAAACTCTAGCTTCCCACACCGCCTCCACTAAATAAACCTAATAACCCCTAAACCGCCATCCCCCCACATTGCAAAACACTAAATGAAACTATTAACCACTAAACCTAACACCCCCTAACCTTAAATTAAAATTACAATATAACTATATTTAAATAAATAAAAACGTACCTGTGAAATAAAAATAAACCTCACATTAAACTATAAATTAACCTTCCATTACTATTCTAATAAAATAAAAAATACTAACAATTAAAACATCTAAATTGCAAATTTAAAAAAACCTAACACTACGAGAAAAATTAAAAAATATAAAATTAAAGGGACAATGTACCCAAAAAAAATCTTTCGTGGTTCAGATTGAGCATGAAATTTTAAGCAACGTTCTAATTTACTCGTATTATCAAATTTTCTTCATTCTCTTGGTATCTTTATTTGAAATGCAAGAATGTAAGTTTAGATGCCGGCCCATTTTTGGTGAACAACATGGGTTGTCCTTGCTGATTGGTGGATAAATCCATCCACCAATAAAAAAGTGCTGTCCAGAGTACTGAAATAAAAAAAAGCTTAGATGCCTTCTTTTTCAAATAATGATAGCAAGAGAACGAAGAAAAATTGATCATAGGAGTAAATTAGAAAGTTGCTTAAAATTGTATGCTCTTTCTGAATTACAAAAGAAAAAATTTGGGTACAGTGTCCCTTTAAAAAAACTAACAAACACTAAATTACGGAAAATAAAAAACACTAAGCTTCCAAAAAATAATAAACTAAATTATCAAAAATAAGAATTACACCTAATCTAATAGCCCTATAAAATTAAAAAAGCTCCCCAAAGTAAAAACACCCCCCAGCCTACAATAAACTACCAATAGCCCTTAAAAGGGCCTTTTATAGGGCATTGCCCTAAGTTAAACAGCTCTTTTACCTGTAAAAAAAAATACAAAGTCCCCCCAACAGTAAAAACCACCACCCAACTAACCCCCCCAAAATAAAAAACCTACGCTACCCATTGTAGCGCGCTCCCACTACCAGACCAGAGCAGGAGCGCGCTACATTTAGTTCAATAGCGCGATCGGGCGAACTGCGATTAGACAGCGTGCCCGTGAAGCGCTTTTGAAAAGGCAGACACGATCATAAGATCCTGGAGAGAAGACCAGGTAAGTTCAACTTTCAGGTGTAAAATTAAACTGCGCGCTCACGAAGCGCTTTTGAGAAAGCAGATTTTTAAAATTGTCGCTAAGATAATGTTACATAATTTTGCACTATGTGCAGAATTATGTAACTTTATTGTTTGCATTTATTGTCCCTTTAACATAGAAATACATACATACATATAAGTGTCTAAATATGTATATGTACATGTATGTATAAATGTGTATATATATATATATACCTGTATATGCATATGTGTGTATTTAATTTATTTATTTGTGTATGTATGTATTTACAGATGTATATACCATAAATACATATGTACACATATATAGACATATATGCATAAGTGCATTTGAGCCCTTTGCAGTCAGGTAGATGAAAAAAATGTAAAATAATATTTTTTATAATACAAGCATGAATCTCTGAGTGCAAAAAAACGTACTTATAGCGGTTTAAACACTCGATCGTGAGCGCAAACTACCACTCCACTCATAATCTAGCCCATAGTACTTATTTTGCAAAATTATTGTCCCTCTGAAAATAAATCACTTGGCCTTGTTTTTTTGCTGCTAGGCAGTGGGTTAAAGTGAAGAACAGAGCTTGAATTGAGTGTTGCAAGCAGATCACAGTGATTTTTCCCCATGCAGTCTCACTTCTGTAAAGGTGGATACATCCATTTAGGTTTTATACTGGCCTTGTCACAAACTAATATATTCCCCTTAGCTTTTTTTATGTCAATGCTGTCATCAGGGAAGGTTTGGGATCATAACATTTGGGTGAATTACCAATAGATTTGACAAAGCTAAATAACACAGCTACAGGGTTAAATTGCTGTTGGATATCATTTACAACACATCTTTATGTATAAATGCAACAAATCTTTCTTTTCCTGCTCCTCCGCTCACTCTGGATGTTTTTTTATACCCTCACTGTAGTTTTGGATCTTGCCAGCATTCGGGGGTTGGATCTGCTTTGACACTGGTCTGGAAGTAAAGTTTTTTGGATTTTTTATGTGGGCTGTCATTACCAACATCTGCCTTCCATTTGGGATATTCTACCGGATGCACGCAGCAGCCAACCTACTGGAGCTATACAGCATGACATAGCATGACACAACTCAATCCTGCACATGTTATGGAACTCTATAAACTTCTTGCACTGGATGTTACTGGGCAGCAAATTGTGCTAACGTTTAGGGCAAAGAGAATGATGCAGACATTGTAAGCAGAATTTAAAACGTACTCCTTAATTTAATGAATAAATGATATATTCTTCAAGGCAATAAATTATTTATATTCCATGATTGTGATTTTTTTTGCTGTTGAACATCTTTCTAAGAAGGGAAACTAAGGGCTAGATTCCATTGGTAAAGTTTGGAAACTGGTAATAACATAAAAATTCTCCATAGACTTTAATGGAGATAAATGTTTTTACCGCCAGTTTCCAACCTTTAACAACTCAATGGAAATAGACCTAAATCTGCTATACATTTAAAATACCCTCTTTTAGATGCAACTAGAAAACAGGGTTATCACATAGATAAGACAGAGACAGACTAAGCTATGATACAGGGTTATCACATAGATAAGACAGAGACAGAGTAAGCTATGATACAGGGTTATCACATAGATAAGAGACAGACTAAGCTATGATACAGGGTTATCACATAGATAAGAGACAGACTAAGCTATGATACAGGGTTATCACATAGATAAGAGACAGACTAAGCTATGATACAGGGTTATCACATAGATAAGAGACAGACAGACTAAGCTATGATACAGGGTTATCACATAGATAAGACAGAGACAGACTAAGCTATGATACAGGGTTATTACATAGATAAGACAGAGACAGACTAAGCTATGATACAGGGTTATCACACAGATAAGAGACATACTAAGCTATGATACAGGGTTATCACATAGATAAGAGACAGATTAAGCTATGATACAGGGTTATTACATAGATAAGACAGAGACAGACTAAGCTATGATACAGGGTTATCACATAGATAAGAGACAGATTAAGCTATGATACAGGGTTATTACATAGATAAGACAGAGACAGACTAAGCTATGATACAGGGTTATCACATAGATAAGAGACAGACAGACTAAGCTATGATACAGGGTTATCACATAGATAATAGACAGACTAAGCTATGATACAGGGTTATCACACAGATAAGAGACAGACTAAGCTATGATACAGGGTTATCACATAGATAAGAGAGAGACTAAGCTATGATACAGGGTTATCACATAGATAAGAGACAGACAGACTAAGCTATGATACAGGGTTATTACATAGATAAGACAGAGACAGACTAAGCTATGATACAGGTTTATCACATAGATAAGAGACAGACTAAGCTATGATACAGGGTTATCACACAGATAAGAGACAGACTAAGCTATGATACAGGGTTATCACATAGATAAGAGAGAGACTAAGCTATGATACAGGGTTATCACATAGATAAGAGACAGATTAAGCTATGATACAGGGTTATCACATAGATAAGAGACAGACTAAGCTATGATACAGGGTTATCACATAGATAAGAGACAGACTAAGCTATGATACAGGGTTATCACATAGATAAGAGACAGACTAAGCTATGATACAGGGTTATCACATAGATAAGAGAGAGACAGACTAAGCTATGATACAGGGTTATCACATAGATAAGAGACAGACAGACTATGCTATGATACAGGGTTATCACATAGATAAGAGACAGACAGACTAAGCTATGATACAGGGTTATCACATAGATAAGAGACAGACAGACTATGCTATGATACAGGGTTATCACATAGATAAGAGACAGACAGACTAAGCTATGATATAGGGTTATCACATAGATAAGAGACAGACAGACTAAGCTATGATACAGGGTTATCACATAGATAAGAGACAAACAGACTAAGCTATGATACAGGGTTATCACATAGATAAGAGACAGACAGACTAAGCTATGATACAGGGTTATCACATAGATAAGAGACAGATTAAGCTATGATACAGGGTTATCACATAAATAAGAGACAGACAGACTAAGCTATGATATAGGGCTATCACATAGATAAGAGACAGACAGACTAAGCTATGATACAGAGTTATCACATAGATAAGAGACAGACTAAGCTCTGATACAGGGTTATCACATAGATAAGAGACAGACTAAGCTCTGATACAGGGTTATCACATAGATAAGAGACAGACAGACTAAGCTATGATACAGGGTTATCACACAGATAAGAGACAGACAGACTAAGCTATGATACAGGGTTATCACATAGATAAGAGACAGACAGACTAAGCTATGATACAGGGTTATCACATAGATAAGAGACAGACAGACTAAGCTATGATACAGGGTTATCACATAGATAAGAGACAGAGACAGACTAAGCTATGATACAGGGTTATCACATAGATAAGAGACAGACTAAGCTATGATACAGGGTTATCACATAGATAAGAGACAGACAGACTAAGCTATGATACAGGGTTATCACATAGATAAGAGACAGACAGACTAAGCTATGATACAGGGTTATCACATAGATAAGAGACAGATTAAGCTATGATACAGGGTTATCACATAGATAAGAGACAGACAGACTAAGCTATGATACAGGGTTATCACATAGATAAGAGACAGACTAAGCTATGATACAGGGTTATCACATAGATAAGAGACAGACTAAGCTATGATACAGGGTTATCACATAGATAAGAGACAGACTAAGCTCTGATACAGGGTTATCACATAGATAAGAGAAAGACTAAGCTATGATACAGGGTTATCACATAGATAAGAGACAGATTAAGCTATGATACAGGGTTATCACATAGATAAGAGACAGACAGACTAAGCTATGATACAGGGTTATCACATAGATAAGAGACAGACAGACTAAGCTATGATACAGGGTTATCACATAAATAAGAGACAGACAGACTAAGCTATGATATAGGGCTATCACATAGATAAGAGACAGACAGACTAAGCTATGATACAGAGTTATCACATAGATAAGAGACAGACTAAGCTCTGATACAGGGTTATCACATAGATAAGAGACAGACTAAGCTCTGATACAGGGTTATCACATAGATAAGAGACAGACAGACTAAGCTATGATACAGGGTTATCACATAGAAAAGAGAGAGACAGACTAAGCTATGATACAGGGTTATCACACAGATAAGAGACAGACAGACTAAGCTATGATACAGGGTTATCACACAGATAAGAGACAGACAGACTAAGCTATGATACAGGGTTATCACATAGATAAGAGACAGACAGACTAAGCTATGATACAGGGTTATCACATAGATAGACAGACAGACTAAGCTATGATACAGGGTTATCACATAGATAAGAGAGAGACTAAGCTATGATACAGGGTTATCACATAGATAAGAGAGAGACTAAGCTATGATACAGAGTTATCACATAGATAAGGGACAGACAGACTAAGCTATGATACAGGGTTAGATAAGAGACAGATTAAGCTATGATACAGGGTTATCACATAGATAAGAGACAGACTAAGCTATTATACAGGGTTATCACATAGATAAGAGAGAGACAGACTAAGCTATGATACAGGGTTATCACATAGATAGACAGACAGACTAAGCTATGATACAGGATTATCACATAGATAAGAGACAGACTAAGCTATGATACAGGGTTATCACATAGATAAGGGAGAGACTAAGCTATGATACAGAGTTATCACATAGATAAGGGACAGACAGACTAAGCTATGATACAGGGTTAGATAAGAGACAGATTAAGCTATGATACAGGGTTATCACATAGATAAGAGACAGACTAAGCTATGATACAGGGTTATCACATAGATAAGAGAGAGACATACTAAGCTATGATACAGGGGTATCACATAGATAAGAGACAGACAGACTAAGCTATGATACAGGGTTATCACATAGATAAGAGACAGAGACAGACTAAGCTATAATACAGGGTTATCACATAGATAAGAGACAGACTAAGCTATGATACAGGGTTATCACATAGATAAGAGACAGAGACAGACTAAGCTATGATACAGGGTTATCACATAGATAAGAGACAGACAGACTAAGCTATGATACAGGGTTATCACATAGATAAGAGACAGAGTAAGCTATGATACAGGGTTATCACATAGATAAGAGACAGACTAAGCTATGATACAGGGTTATCACATAGATAAGAGGGAGACAGACTAAGCTATGATACAGGGTTATCACTAGTGATGTCGCGAATTGTTCGCCGGCGAATAGTTCCCAGCGAACATAGCATGTTCGCGTTCGCCGCGGCGGGCAAACATATGCGATGTTCAATCCGCCCCCTATTCGTCATCATTGAGTAATACTTTGACCCCTGTACCTCACAGTCAGCAGGCACATTCCAGCCAATCAGCAGCAGACCCTCCCTCCCAGACCCTCCTACCTCCTGGACAGCATCCATTTTAGATTCATTCGGAAGCTGCATTGTTAGTGAGAGGAGGGACAGTGTAGCTGCTGCTGATTTAGTAGGGAAATCTATAGCTAGGCTAGTGTATTCAGTGTCCACTACAGTCCTGAAGGACTCATCTGACCTCTGCTGTAAGGACAGCACCCCAAAAAGCCCTTTTTAGGGCTGCTTTTTTTTTTTTTTCCTGTGTAATCTAATTGCAGTTGCCTGCCTGCCAGCGTGTGTGTCAGGCTCACAGCGTATACTGTGCCCACTTGCCCAGTGCCACCACTCATATCTGGTGTAACAGTAGTGTAGATGTAAAAAAAAACAACACTTTTTTGACTGTGTTAAATAATAGCAGTCAGTTTCCTTCACACGTGTGCGTTTAAGTGCCTGCCTGCCAGGGCACAGTGTCACCCCAGTGCAACTCATATCTGGTGTAACAGTAGTGTAGATTTAAAAAAAACAACACTTTTTTGACTGTGTTAAATAATAGCAGTCAGTTTCCTTCACACGTGTGTGTTTAAGTGCCTGCCTGCCTGCCTGCCAGGGTACAGTGTCACCCCAGTGCAACTCATATCTGGTGTAACAGTAGTGTAGATGTAAAAAAAAAACAACACTTTTTTGACTGTGTTAAATAATAGCAGTCAGTTTCCTTCACACGTGTGCGTTTAAGTGCCTGCCTGCCAGGGCACAGTGTCACCCCAGTGCAACTCATATCTGGTGTAACAGTAGTGTAGATTTAAAAAAAAAAAACACTTTTTTGACTGTGTTAAATAATAGCAGTCAGTTTCCATCACACGTGTGCGTTTAAGTGCCTGTCTGCCAGGGCACAGTGTCACCCCAGTGCAACTCATATCTGGTGTAACCGTAGTGTACATACCTGATGTTTTAAAGCACGTTATTCCAAACAATTTAGGAATGTTAGGTGATTTATGCCCTTTATGGATTAAAACCAGACTCTGCATCAACTATGTAATTTTTCATGGGAGTTTTGCCATGGATCCCCCTCCGGCATGCCACAGTCCACGTGTTAGTACCCTTGAAACAACTTTTCCATCACTATTGTGGCCAGAAAGAGTCCCTGTGGGTTTTAAAATTTGCCTGCCTATTGAAGTCTATGGCGGTTCGCCCGGTTCGCCCGTTCGCGAACAGTTGTGGAAGTTCGCGTCCGCCGTTTGCGAACGCAAAATTTTAGGTTTGCGACATCACTAGTTATCACATAGATAAGAGACAGACAGACTAAGCTATGATACAGGGTTATCACATAGATAAGAGACAGACTAAGCTATTATACAGGGTTATCACATAGATAAGAGAGAGACAGACTAAGCTATGATACAGGGTTATCACATAGATAATAGACAGATTAAGCTATGATACAGGGTTATCACATAGATAAGAGACAGACAGACTAAGCTATGATACAGGGTTATCACATAGATAAGAGACAGATTAAGCTATGATACAGGGTTATCACATAGATAAGAGACAGACTAAGCTATGATACAGGGTTATCACATAGATAAGAGACAGATTAAGCCATGATACAGGGTTATCACATAGATAAGACAGAGACAGACTAAGCTATGATACAGGGTTATCACATAGATAAGAGACAGATTAAGCTATGATACAGGGTTATCACATAGATAAGAGACAAACAGACTAAGCTATGATACAGGGTTATCACATAGATAAGAGACAAACAGACTAAGCTATGATACAGGGTTATCACATAGATAAGAGAAAGACAGACTAAGCTATGATACAGGGTTATCACATAGATAAGAGACAGACTAAGCTATGATAAAGGGTTATCACATAGATAAAAGACAGAGTAAGCTATAATACAGGGTTATCACATAGATAAGAGACATACTAAGCTATGATACAGGGTTATCACATAGATAAGAGACAGACTAAGCTATGATACAAGGTTATCACATAGATAAGAGTGTGATGACTTTTATAATGTTTTGGCAAACAGCAAGGAGCTAGAACAAGAATACAGACTTTATTTAGCAGCATCCATCTTAACAACAACTGCCCGCCCCCTCTGATCACATGACTAAAATGTTAACTGTTTATAATGCACAGAGTGAACTAAGCATAACTACTGAACTAAAAATATAACATAAAGCATACACATCATTACATCTTACCCTTCAAATACGAAAAACTTAATCTGAGACAAAGTCTTCCCATATTTTTGGTTTAATAGCTCGACTATAACGAGAGAAAGTAACTGCTGGCTCACTAGCAGTACAATCGATGTCAAGTTGAGAGTCATAAGGACTGAATGGTCTACTTCAGGATACCAGTAAAGTGACACACACCTAACCAAACTTTATTACTCCCCTTCTTACTCCCTGAAATAAAACACAACACAAAGTTGGGAGGAAGATCCGTAGGTCGCATTTATTTAAACGGCTAGTGTGCATGATCACACTAGCAGGTTACTTAGTAACCAACAGCATATGCAAATATGCCGGCGTGCATGAGTCTCTATCTATAACTCCTACTTTGGGAGGTAGTGGCCTAATTTCGATTTGTGATATGACGGAGTACCCCCAGATGACTCCGCCCCATCAGGTGTTAGTCAAGGGGGTTAGGATGATTTTTTCCGGTGTGCCTACCTGCGAGGAAAAGGCAACCTAGGCCCGGACCTAGTGACGTCGCCTTTTTCTCCAGCCTGACCAATCACTCCACCGCAAGGGGCCTATCTATCAAGCTCCGAATGGAGCTTGAGACCCTGTGTTTCTGGCGAGTCTGCAGACTCGCCAGAAACAGCAGTTATGAAGCAGCGGTCACAAAGACCTCTGCTCCATAACCTGTCCGCCTGCTCTGAGCAGACGAACAGACTTCGCCGCAAATCAACCTGATCGAGTACGATCGGGTTGATTGACATCCCCCTGCTGGCAGCCCATTGGCCGCGAGTCTGCAGGGGGCGGCGTTGCACCAGCAGCTCTTGTGAGCTGCTGGTGCAATGCTGAATATGGCGAGCGTATTGCTCGCCGTATTCAGCGAGGTCTGGCTGACCTGATCCGCACTGTCGGATCAGGTCCGCCAGACTTTTTTAAATAGGGGCCCAAGGCTTCAAATTTAGGCCACTACCTCTCACCGCTAGAGCAACTATAACTCCTGCCCATAAGGGGCCCAGTTCTTGACAGAGCAGAATAAGATGCTGGAGGAGGCCCAAACATTACAAACACGGGCTTATCCCAAGGCTAGCTCGACTAAACCTACCCCTGCTGTGTTGACTAAAGCCGAAACACAGCCGCTACTCATGCCGCCCCACTTATGTCTCTTTTAGGGAAGGGAGGGTGGGCAACTCCAACTTCTTGCAGAAAAACCAGAGGAAAGAGGCAGAACTCTCCGGAACATCGGTTCTTAAACCCCTAGGTGAGTCACTCCCCTTAAGCTGCAACATTGTTGCATCTCCATATTTCCTTTACATTCCTATCCTTGCCAGGCCACAGCCCTTAATACGTTTCATTCCCACTAGGGGTCACTACACTATCATAAGGACTGAATGGCCCACTTCAGGATACCAGTAAAGTGACACACACCTAACCAAACTTTATTACTCCCCTTCTTACTCCCTGAAATAAAACACAACACAAAGTTGGGAGGAAGACCCGTAGGTTGCATTTATTTAAACGGCTAGTGTGCATGATCACACTAGCAGGTTACTTAGTAACCAACAGCATATGCAAATATGCCAGTGTGCATGAGTCCCTATCCATAACTCCTACTTTGGGAGGTAGCGGCCCAATTTCAATTCGGGATATGACGGAGTCCCCCGGATGACTCCACCCCATCAGGTGTTAGTCAAGGGGGTTAGGATGATTTTTTCCGGTCTGCCTACCTGCGAGGAAAAGGCACCCTAGGCCCGGACCTAGTGACGCCGCCTTTCCTCCAGCCTGACCAATCACTCCACCCCAAAGCTTCAAATTTAGGCCACTACCTCTCGCCACCCTATCCACAAGAGACTCTTGCCGCCACCCTTCACACAACTTAAAGTTGGGTGTCCAACGCCTATCTCAAATTACCTAAAAATAGGTCCAGATCCACATCAGAGAGATGCACACCATCAGGGCGATACAACGCCTTCTGGTCGGCCGACAAATTAGGGTGCTGAACCACAAACCCTTGCGACCCACAAACAGTCTTCCCCACTTCTCTATAAAAAAATTTCCTGATCCTGTAACCGGCACCCGATGAACCTAAATGCCTCCAATGCATCCTGGCCACCATATTGGACCACCCTACACGGACCCCCGGGGAACAAGTACGCAGCAACGCTATGCCTGAATGATCTTAATTAGATCCAACACCGGAGTCTCACCCACGTCATTCCCCCCCAGGTGCAGCACAATTATCTGGGGTCTACCCCAGCGTCAATGCGCATCCTGCAGAAGCATTGGGAGCTCGCGTCAGCGCATACCCCTCCGACCCAACCATCTAACAGACACCCTGGCCATAGGGAAACCTAATTGCTGCCCCCCAGCTGAAGCGGCAGCCCGAATGGCCACCCAGAATGCCCAACAATCCAGACTCGAACAGCAGCAGCAGAACCTGAAACAACAACAGTAAACTTGCTAACCATCAATGCAAACAATCCTAACATCTATTGCGGCAATGGCCTAACGTACAACCTGTACCTATTTGAGCGCCACCTGCCTAGCCGCTTAATGCCTGCTGCCGACTGCCCCTCTGCCGCTGCGGACGTGGCTGCGCCAATCCTAAAGGAATGCTTCCCTATGCTATTTGGATTGATGCCAGCGCTGCCTGCCACTGTTTTCAACACCTTCTTGAACTTATAGACCGACAGCGATGTACCAACAATTGACTCCCTCCCATGGGACGTACCCCTAAAAACTCAGACAACACACCTTTCCCAGTCAAAGTCATCCAAGCACCCTTACCCTCCTGGTCCGTCTTAGACCGGGAGACAAAAAGTAGAACTGCCGACTCATACACTCTGACGTGCTGAAGCAGAATACCTTTCCCTGAGATCCTAGCTGCCGGTGCTACCAGTTCACTCGCTTGCAACGAGCCCGTAGATGCCAGCTCAAAAGCCGCCCGAAACAGAGAGCACTGATAGGGGGATGAACACACCCCCTCCAGCCCAAGCAAAAGCCGCTCCAGCCTCTCGCTAGTTATAGGTTCCCTAACATCTGGAACCTTGATTTCCGTGTGACCCCAACCCCGCGCTGTTTCACGAGAAACGACCCCGCTGGGTCAGGACCACCTGCCAGCTTATAAAAATATGTAAGGGCTGCTAAACGTGCCTGCACGGCCCCCTTGAGCATCCCTTGCCTTCTGAGCACGGATAACCATTCAAGCAACATTACCTGAGACCCATCCCATACAGAAACCTGCCAGTTCCCGCAGAATTCATACCAAGCTCTCCAGTAGGACACGTAGGCCGCCCAAGTCGCCGGAGCTAAAGCTGAGCCAACTAACTACAGAATGGCTCCCCCAGATCTGCCAGCTGCCAGAGAAAAGGAGGACAAGTCAACCCCACCGCCGCAGCCTCTGGCACTAACTTCCTAAACTGATCCCACTGGAAACGCTGCGGAGGCAACGCAATACCATAAAACGCAGATACCGCACTACCACTGGAAAAGCGGCCGACAAGTTATTAACAGCGTGCACCACGCTCAGGTTATCGGACCAGAACGTGACTACCCTATCCTCGAAGCGTTCGGCCCATAACTCTACCGACACTATGATAGGAAATAGCTTGATCAGGGTCAAATTTCTCGTAAGCCCCTGCTCGCGCCACTCCAAGGGCCAAGGCCCCGCACACCACTCTCCATCAAAGAAGGCACCGAAGCCAAATGCCCCAGCAGCGTCAGTAAAGAGCTGCAACTCCTGACTGGTGACCCTCAGCCGAGGCCAAAGCCAGACCCCATTGAAATCTGTCAGAAACCTATCCCATACCTGCAGATACTCCACGATATCCCTGGAGATCCGCACCCTACCTGCCCTAGCCGGTCCCAGACACCCTTCCATCCGTCTGTTGAATACCCTGCCCATGGGTATAACCCTACAGGCAAAATTAAACATTCCCAATAATGACTGCAGCTCTTTCTTCTGCAACCATTCTCCTGCAGCAGCCACCCTAACCGCTTCCAGGAGTTTAAGGACCTTATCACTCGGCAGGCGGCACAATGCGGCCTCCGTGTCAATTTCTATGCCGAGGTACGTCAGGCGCGTACACGGCCCCTGAGTCTTATCCTCGGCAAGCGGAACCCCAAACTTGGCCATCATGAAACGCATGGCACCCATCAGCCTGGCACAACTTCCTGAGTCTGGTGAGCCCACCAAGAGGAAATCGTCCAGATAATGCGCCACCACATTATCCCCTGACACCGTGACCACTGCCCAGTGCAGAAAAGAACTGAACATTTCAAATAATGCGCATGACAGGGAACACCCCATGGGCAAACACCTATCCACAAAATACTCCCCCTGCAACTTGCACCCCATTAACCTAAAGGACGTTGGGTGCAATGGCAGCAACTGAAATGCCGACTCGATGTCGACTTTTGTCAATTCAGCACCCCTCCCAGCCCACAACACCACTTCCAGTGCCTGGTCAAAGGACTGGTAATGCACTGAAGCCAATTCTGGATCAATGGCATCGTTGACTGACGCACCCACCGGATAGGACAGGTGCTGAATCAGCCGAAACTTGCCTGGCTCTTTCTTGGGTACTACACCCAAGGGGGACACAACCAAATCTACTATTGGTAACTCTGCAAAGGGGCCCAACATTCTACCGAGACGCACTTCTTTCATAAGTTTCTCCCGCACCACCTCGGGATACTCCTTAACCGACTTCAAATTGCGGTGAATCGCTGACCCCCTCACGTAACCCATGGTGGGGATCTGGAAACCCTCCCGCAACCCCTCCAGCAGCACACCTGCTGCATGGCGGTCTGGGTATAACTGTAGCCAAAGCTCAAGAACGTCCACCCTCAGCGCCAGCTCCTCCCTTAGTCTGCCCTCGGTCAGCCCCAAGGTCCCGCTTCTTGCACTCGCAGCCCGAATGACCCCCTCCACAAAACTTGCAGACATGACGAAAGGAGCACGCTGTGCTCCTATCACACTGCCGGTCCTGGAACTTCCAGCACTCATGGCCTCTACGCCGGACCTTGGCAAAGGACCTCTGCACACCTGCAGGTGAGCCCAGGGGGGAGATAGACCACTCAGCCCCCAGCCTAGCTCACAGGTATATATCGGTCGTACCGAAATTCAAGAGGGGGTTCCCTACCATCTTTCTGCAATACTCATTGTCGTAATTGCGCCATGCCCCCTCTTTGTACCTCTGACAGATCCAGTCAATCGTATCCATGTATTTGATGACTGCCTGCATCTGATCAGGGTGCTTCTCCAAGTAGCAAGCGCCCAGGACTCTGAAACAGCGATGCCATTCCAAGTACGTATCTGGGCGCTTAAACTTCTTTGGGCCTGTGCCATCTTTACTCTACTCTTTATGCCTCTGTGCCTCAACTGACAGTTCACATTAACGAACTTGCCTGCCTGTATTCTCTGCACAGTCCTGCCTAGGCACCCCCATCTGTCTTACCACCTGTGCCCCCTGATTGGACACTAACTTGTTCAACAGCCTGAACATCCTGCGCTTGTCCTTGCCCTCAAGTTCCAAAGACTGATCACTATCTGACCCTGAATCTGAAGATGAATCTGAACCACCTCCCCCCAGTGTGAGTGTGGTTAGCTCACCTCTTCCAGAAGTCCCAGCTGCTCCGCCCGACGGGGCCAATCCACCAGTTGACATAGAGGGTACTGCCTGAGACATCCCGGCTGCTTCTCTATTTGCGTGGGCCAGCGAGAGGGACCTGGCTGTCCTGGAATCTTCTACACGGTAACCTGCTGCAGCTGGAACCTGTAAAACAGCAGAAACATTGGGAGTACCAGGGCCTCGGAGCATTGCCCCGCCTGCACTCACACCCCCAGCCACATGCATACCCCCTCCCGCCACCTGCCCCCCAAACATGCCCCAAGCGTTCAATAGAGGCTGCAGTAGCTGCATTAAAGCAGGTGGGATAACCTGCTGCCCTGCTGGTTGCATTGCATGCCCTTGTTGACCCCCTAGCTGCCCAGGGTGCCACTCATTCATGCCCCCACTGGACCCCACTGCCACCTGCTGATCCACCCTAGGGCCCTGTACACCCTGTCCTCTCAAATCCAGGAAAGCCACCTCATGCATGCCACTCCCAGACGCTGGCATAATAACATTGCCACCATACTCCAACTGCCCCTGCTGCTGCATCACCGGCCTAGCACTACTGCCACTCGACGGACCAAACACACTGCCCCCAGCACCTCCAGCAGGACAGGCCCTCGGCCCTGGTACTCCCAACTTACCTGTTCGGGTACCACGTGAGGACCAACTCCTGCCAGCTCCTTGGTGCTTCCCCCTGCGACCGCGCTCACTGCCGCGGCCTTTCAAGGGTGTTTCCTGTTCCGGACGACGTACCGGAAGTGCGTCACCAGAAGGGGCGGGGCCACGATGCCCTCCACTTGCGCGCAACATCACCGGAAGGCCTGCACCCGGAGCCACCTCGTATGGGCTGCTGCTGGCTACAGGCCTACCCGGATCAGGCAGCACAGCAAGGCCCAAAGGCCCAACAGCACCACCGCCATGCTCCCACAAAGGGGCCAGGTGAGAATCGGCACTAGGCCGACCCTGCCCTGCACCGGATCCCACGCTAGCCACCACCTGCCATCCTGAAACTGACTCAGGCCCGGAACCAGGCCACAGGGGCCCAGAACCAAGCCTGGGCTCAGGACCGCGCCCTCCATACTCTTGGCCACTTTGTGAGCCAAGAGAGGGCCCAGTCCCAGGCCCAATAGGCCCAGAAACAGGCCAGAGGCCTGCCCCAATACTAGGCCTGGAAACAGGCCCAAAGCCTGCCGGACCCCCGGGCGTAACTGCCGCCACTAAGGCCTGCAGGAGGGACATAACTCCTGCAGCTGCCTCACCCGGCAAGGCCTTTACACCTTGTACCGATACCACTGCTCGGCATGGGTGTTACTACTATGGGATAGGCCTCATGCCCTGAGCCACTAGGCCCAGGGCCTGAGGCCTCCTCAAACTCTCCATCCTCCTGCCTATCTACTACCTCCCCCACCTCAGTATCTCCCTCGCTCGACTATGCAACCTCATATAATGAGGGAGAGCCTGGGGGGACAGGAGAGGGGGCCCTAGAACCCTGACCACATGAAATTATGCCCTCCTGCATAGGAAGGGGCCTCTCCTCACTAAGCACTCTTTTCTCCTTTGCAGGCGCCCTACTACCACCTGGGGACCCATCCCTGAACCTTTTAGGAATAGCAAACAAGGTCTCCAGTGCTGGAGACCTGGTTTGCTATTTCTATTGCTAGAGGGTTGAGGCAGTACCCTTGGCCTTTCGTGCACCCCATCCTCTGTGCTGTACTCACTTGGGACTTTCTGAACCTTTTAAGGGGAACAGATACTCACCTAGCACGATCCATGATGACAGCAATCTCAGACAACTCAAACTTCTTGCAGAAAAACCAGAGGAAAGAGGCAGAACTCTCCAGAGCATCGGTTCTTAAACCCCTAGGTGAGTAACTCCCCTTAAGCTGCAACATTGTTGCATCTCCATCTTTCCTTTATATTCCTATCCTTGCCAGGCCACAGCCCTTAATATGTTTCATTCCCACTAGGGGTCACTACACTATCATTCCCAGCATTATCGCAAGCTGATACACTTACGTTGTCCTCAAAGTCCTCAGTAGACTTTACATTCATGTTAGGGAATTCTGTGCATTTATTGCTTTGCTCTTTATTGTCATTGCTGCTTGGTTCCCCGAGTAAAGTATCCGCTGCAGTGTCTGGTCGAAGATGACGCCTGTTACATCTCAGTTTCTGTCCACACTTGGTTTTGATTACTTATGACCTTGGTAAATCAGCTTCACTATACACAAGCAAAAATATTTCAGCACTCCAGGTAGGTATTGCAAGTCACCTAAGGGCCACCACCTTAGGCCCAAACAAATAATGTAACAAATAGCAGGAAGGTGACAGCAATTTCCAATTTTATTTAATGAAGACAAAAATACCTTATCCCTTAGTCATGCCATGCCAAACAAACATACAAAAGTGGTTAATATACTAGTATGCCACTAGGTGGCGCTCAAGAACATTTAACTCATTCCATGATAAAATCTAATACATTATACATGTCCATTTTTTAACTAATAACTATAATACAGATTTCACTATTCTCTACTCACAACTCTTTATATGTTAAACAGCAAATAACAATAATTACATGTTGAAACATCAACAACTGACAATGAAAACTATCCATCATTCACAGGAACACTGTTAAACCCCATTCTTTATTTAACCCTTTTGGTTCTAAACATTCTAGTTCATATATCCAGTAAGTCTCTCTTTGTTTAAGCAATAACTCCCTATTCCCACCTCTACGTGGTATGTCAATAAAATCTATAATCTGAAACTTCAATTGACTAATCGAATGGCCAGCCTTTAAAAAAATGAGCAGCAAGAGGGGCTTTTATATTACCAGTACGTATATTGCTCTTATGTTCAATAATTCTGTCCTTAGCGGACCTTGTCAATTCTCCTATATAAACACCCCCACATGGACACTTAATCATATATATTATAAATGTAGTTAAACAGGTAAAAAAAACTTTAATATTGCATTTCTTTCCAGTGTGGGGATGATGGAATACAGCTCCCTTGGTCATATTACAGCAGCATGAGCATCCCAAACATGGGTAACATCCTTGGTTTTTAGTGGTGATAGATCTAAGATTAGATTTAATATTAGAACCAATATCTGCTTTCACTAGTTTACTTTGAATATTAGCTCCTCCCTTAAAGGCAGGCATAGGGGGTTTCTGAAATTCTACTATAGAAGGGTTGCAATCAGAAAGCACATTCCAATGTTTTCTAATGATTCGTTGGATCTCTTTGCTCTGAGCACTATATTCAGACACAAAGATAAGCCTATCATTCTTATTATTTACATTAATTCTCATATCTTTACATTTTAATAAATTAGATCTAGGGATAGACTTTACAATATTTATTTCTTCATTGATTAAACTTATAGGGTAACCCCTTTCTTTAAACGTATCTCCCATTTCTATCAATCTTTTATCCAGTATATTGTCATCTGAAACAATCTTACGAACCAGAAGCATCTGGCTATGGGGAAGAGATTTAATAAGAGAAGGAGGATGGGCACTATCAAATCTCAAAAGACTATTACGGTCTGTACTATTTTTAAAGAGATCCGTTTTAAATTGGTTGCCCATTTTAATTACTCTAACATCCAAAAAGTCTATCTATTCTTCATTCCAGGAAAGTTTAAACTTAATATGATTAGTTCATATGTTTAAATCATTAACAAATTCCTCTAGGGTTCTAACGTCGCCCAGCCAAATACCAAAAATATCGTTGATATACACCAAGTGGCGCCATACAGAATAAATAAATTGCTTGAAAAAGCATATCTTTCTTCATAGAGATTCATAAAAATATTGGCATAATTAGGGGCGACGTTGGAACCCATAGCTGTGCCCTGGAGTTGAAGAAAATAGTCATCCTGGAACAAGAAATAGTTACCACATAATACGATTGTAAGTAATTGTATAAAAAAATCCATCTGTGCAAAATTGTACCTATTATCTGACCTTAGAACTGAATAAACTGCATCAATACCACTAGTAGTGATGACGCGAACTGTTCGCCGGAGAACAGTTCCCGGCGATCTTAGCTTGTTCGCGTTCGCTGCGGCGGCCGAACATATGCGATGCTCGATCCGCCCCCTATTCGTCATCATTGAGGAAACTTTGACCCTGTATCTCACAGCCTGCAGACACATTTGAGCCAATCAGCAGCAGACACTCCCTCACAGACCCTCCCAGCTCCTGGGCAGCAGCCATTTTAGATTCATTACGATCTAGCATTATTAGTGAGAGGAGGTTTAGTGCTGCTGCTGCTGATATTATAGGGAAATAGATAGCTAGGCTAGTGTATTTAGTGTCCACTACAGTCCTGAAGGACTCATCTAATCTCTGCTGTAAGGACAGCACCCCAAAAAGCCCTTTTTAGGGCTAGAACTTCAGTCCAAAAAGCCCTTTTTAGGGCTAGCACTTCAGTCGTTTTTTTATTTTTATTTTATTTGTAATTTTATTTGCATTTGCCTGGCTGTCAGCCTGTGTGTGAGGCTCACAGCATATACTGTAATTAGTGCCACCACTGATATCTGCTTAACATTAGTGTAAATTTAAAAAAAAAAACACTTTTAAATAATTTTGCTAGTGTAATCTAATTTAATTTTCTATCAGGCTTGTGTGTCAGGCTCACACAGCATATACTGTGGTTAATTGCTGTGCCAGCCACCACTCATATCTGCTTAACATTATTGTAAATGTAAAAAAAAAAAAAACTTTTAAATAATTTTGCTACTGTAATCTAATTTCATTTTCTATCAGGCCTGTGTGTCAGGCTCACACAGCATATACTGTGGTTAATTGCTCTGTGCCACCAGTGATATCTGCTTAACAATCATTAGTGTAAATTTAAACAAAAAAACTTTTAAATAATTTTGCTAGTGTAATCTAATTTCATTTTCTATCAGGCCTGTGTGTCAGGCTCACACAACATATACTGTGGTTAATTGCTGTGCCAGCCACCACTCATATCTGCTTAACATTATTGTAAATTAAAAAAAAAAAACTTTTAAATAATTTTGCTAGTGTAATCTAATTTCATTTTCTATCAGGCCTGTGTGTCAGGCTCACACAGCATATACTGTGGTTAATTGCTCTGTGCCACCAGTGATATCTGCTTAACAATCATTAGTGTAAATTTAAACAAAAAAACTTTTTAAATCATTTTGCTAGTGTAATCTAATTTCATTTTCTATCAGGCCTGTGTGTCAGGCTCACACAGCATATACTGTGGTTAATTGCTCTGTGCCACCACTGAGATCTGGTGTAACATTAGTGTAAAATTAAAAAAAAAAAAACTTTTACATAATTTTGCTAGTGTAATCTAATTTCATTTTCTATCAGGCCTGTGTGTCAGGCCCACATCATATACTGTGATTAATTCTTCAGTGCCACCACTGATATCTGGTTAACATTATTTTAAATAAAAAAATAAAAAAACTTTTACATCATTTTGCTAGTGTAATCAAATTTCATTTTCCATCAGGCCTGTGTGTCAGGCCCACATCATATACTGTGATTAATAACTCTGTTTTCCACCACTTATATCTGGTGTAACATTAGTGTAAATTTAAAAAAAAAATGTTTTACATCAGTCCTCTTCTAGTGTTATTTAATTTTAGTTGCCAGGCCAGCCTGGCTGCCACTAGTGCCAGCCTGTGTGTCAGGCTGCCAGCATATACTGTGCCTACTTCCATCCTCAGTGCCACCACTCCTATCTGGTGTAACATTAGTTTAAATTTTGTAAAAAAAAACCTTTTACATCAGTCTTCTAGTGTTATTTAATTTTAGTTGCCAGGCCAGCCTGCCACTAGTGCCAGCCTGTGTGTCAGGCTGCCAGCATATACTGTGCCTACTTTTATCCTGAGTGCCACCACTCCTATCTGTTGTAACATTAGTGTAACTTTTTTTAAAAAAAACTTTTACATCAGTCTGCTAGTGTTATTTAATTGCAGTTGCCTGTCTGCCATCGTGTGTGCCAGGCCCACTTTCCAACTAGTGCCACGAATCATATTTGTTATAACAGTAGTGTAAATATTTAAAATAAAAACTTTTTTGACTGTGAATCATCAGTCTGCTAGTGCAATTGAATTGCAATTGCCTGCCTGCCAGCGTGTGTGCCAGGCCCACTTGCCAACTAGTGCCACCAATCATATTTGTTATAACAGTATTGTAAATATTTAAAATAAAAATGTTTTCAGACTTTGAATTATCAGTCTGCTAGTGCAATTGAATTGCTGTTGCCTGCCTGCCAGCGTGTGTGCCAGGCCCACTTGCCAACTAGTGCCACCAATCATATTTGTTATAACAGTAGTGTAAATATTTAAAATAAAATCTTTTTTGACTGTGAATCATCAGTCTGCTAGTGCAATTGAATTGCAGTTTCCTGCCTGCCAGCGTGTGTGCCAGGCCCACTAGCCAACTAGTGCCACCAATCATATTTCTTATAACAGTATTGTAAATATTTAAAATAAAAACTTTTTTGACTGTGAATCATCAGTCTGCTAGTGCAATTGAATTGCAGTTGCCTGGCTGCCAGCGTGTGTGCCAGGCCCACTTGCCAACTAGTGCCACCAATCATATTTGTTATAACAGTATTGTAAATATTTAAAATAAAAAAATGTTTGACTGTGAAACATCAGTCAGCTAGTGTAATCCAATTGCAGTTGCCTTCCTACCAGCGTGTGTGCCAGGCCCACTTGCCAACTAGTGCCACCAATCATATTTGTTATAACAGTAGTGTAAATATAAAAAAAAAAAATTGTCTGTGAAACATCAGTCTGCTAGTGTAATCTAATTGAAGTTGCCTTCCTCCCAGCATGTGTGCCAGGCCCACTTGCCAACTAGTGCCACCAATCATATTTGTTATAACAGTAGTGTAAATATTTAAAATAAAAACTTTTTTGACTGTGATTCATCAGTCTGCTAGTGCAATTGAATTGCAGTTTCCTGCCTGCCAGCGTGTGTGCCAGGCACACTAGCCAACTAGTGCCACCAATCATATTTGTTATAACAGTAGTGTAAATATTTAAAATAAAAACTTTTTGACAGTGAATCATCAGTCTGCTAGTGCAATTGAATTGCAGTTGCCTGCCTGCCACTGCTGCCAGCATGTGTGCCAGGCCCACTTGCCATCTAGTGCCACCACTCATATTTGTTATAACAGTATTTAAAATATTTAATAAAAAAACTTTTTTGACTGTGAAACATCGGTCTACTATAGTAATCTAATTAAAGTTGCCTGCCTGCCAGCGTGTGTGCCAGGGCCACTTGCCAAGTTAGTGGCACCACTCATATTTGTTGTCACAGTACTTTTAATATTTAAAAAATAAACATTTTTGACTTTGAAACATAAGTCTGCTTTTTTGTGTCAGGCTCACAGCGTATACTGTGCCCACTTGCCCAGTGCCACCACTCATAATTTTTTTAATAGTATTGTAAGGGTATATTTTAAAAAAAAATGACAGGCATAGGCAGGCCACCCCGCAGGTGCCGTTGTGGTCGTGGTGCTGTGATTCCCTTAGACCCTGCATCTATGCACAGTGTTCAGAGGCCAGGTGCCAGGGACGCGAAAAGTTCTGAGGAGGACCTAGTTGAATGGCTAACACAGGACACCCAATCTTCTACAGCTTCCGCTCCTAGTCCTAACCTTGACGCACCATCCACCTCCAGCTGTGCTTTGGGCACCTCTCAAGTGACCAGTGCCACTCGCCCACCTGTCGCCACCACCAACACTAGCACCACAGCCGCTTCACTTGATCTGTCAGAGGAGTTATTGACACATCAGTTGGAAGAAATGAGTGATGCGCAACCATCATTGACAGAGGATGTAGATAACAGTGATATGTCTCAGTCAGGCAGCATTACAGACATGGACGTACGGTGTGATGATGATGATGATGATGATGATGATGTTGTACTCGCTGCTGCTTCCTTTGTTGATGTGTCAGATACAAGTGAAGCGGTTGATGATGATGTGTCCGTGGATGTCACGTGGGTGCCCGCTAGAAGAGAAGAAGAAGAGGGGGACAGTTCAGATGAGGAGACAGAGAGGAGGAGAAGGAGATGAGTTAGAAGCAGGGGGAGGTCGTCGCAAGGAACTAGTGGCACAGTCAGACAGCATGCATCGGCACCCTGTGCCAAAAGAAACTGAGTCATGGGAAGTCCAACAACCACCTAGGTACAACTGCTTTGCGAAGGCACATGGTCTCACATCACAAACGCTGATGGGAAGAACACATGAGTAGAAACAGCACACAAACTCAAAGCCGCCCTCCTCCTCCTGGTCCAGCATCTTCAGCCACGTCAACCACTGCTGTCCTCCTTGCCCACTCTCAACCATCCTCCACTCTGTCTCTCTTACGTAGCAGTTCCTGGTCATCTGCCCACATTCAGGTGTCTGTCAAGGACATGTTTGAGCGTAAGAAGCCAATTTCCCAAAGTCACCCCCTTGCCCGGCATCTGACAGCTGACTTGTCTGAACTCTTAGTCCGCCAGCTTTTACCATACAAGCTGGTGGAGTCTGAGGCTTTCAAAAAATGTGTATCTATTGGGACACCGCAGTGGAAGGTACCTGGCCGAAATTTCTTTTCACAAAAGGCAATCCCAAACCTGTACTCGATTGTGCGAAAGGAAGTAATGGCATGTCTGGCACACAGCGTTGGGGCAAGGGTCCATATGACCACTGATAGCTGGTCTGCAAAGCATGGTCAGGGCAGGTATATCACCTACACTGCGCATTGGATAAACCTGCTGATGGCTGACAAGCATGGAATGCGTGTCTCTGCAGAGGAGTTGGTGACACCGCCACGACTTGCAGGCAGGCCTGCTGCTACCTCCTCTACTCCTCCTACTCCATCCTCTTCCATAACCTCTTCCTCGGCTGAGTCCTCTTCTGCTGCTGCTTCTTGCTCCACATCAACGGCACCCCCCCAGCTCCCCAGGTACTATTCAACATCCCGGATACGGCAGTGTCACGCGGTCTTGGGGTTGACTTGCCTGAAAGCCGAGAGTCACACCGCACCAGCACTCCTGTCAGCCCTGAATGCACAGATGGATCAGTGGCTGACTCTGCACCAACTGGAGATTGGCAAGGTTGTTTCTGACAATGGAAGTAATTTGGTGGCAGCATTGAAATTGGGCAAGTTGACACATGTGCCGTGCATGGCACATGTGTGTAATCTGATTGTACAACGCTTTGTGCATAAGTACCCAGGCTTACAGGACATCCTGAAGCAGGCCAGGAAGGTGTGTGGCCATTTCAGGTGTTCTTACATGGCCATGGTGCACTTGTCCGATACCCAGTGTCGAAACAACCTGCCAGTGAGGCGCTTGATTTGCGACAGCTCTACACATTGGAATTCAACACTCCTAATGTTCGACCACCTGCTCCAACAAGAAAAAGCTGTTAACGAGTATTTGTATGACCGGGGTGCTAGGACAGCCTCTGGGGAGCTGGGGATTTTTTTTCCAAATTACTGGACGCTCATGCGCAATGCCTGTAGGCTCATGCGTCCTTTTGAGGAGGTGACAAACCTTGTCAGTCGCACCGAAGGCACCATCAGCGACATCATACCATTTGTTTTCTTCCTGAAGAGGAAGAGTTGTGGTTTCCATCACCACCAGAAACAGCCTTATCAGCATCATCCAAGCATCTTTTTCCATCTCCCGGTTCATAAAAATTATCTCCGGGTTCCTAAAATCAATGCCATACCTGTGCTTGATTGTTCAAAAGGATGGAATATGTGGTGTTTCATACTGTTGTTTCTGTTGAGGGTCCGGGACCCTCGTCTAAAAAGGCTGAAGAACGACCTGTACTGGGTGTCCAAGCATCTTTTTCCATCTCCCAGTTCCTAAAAATTATCTCCGGGTTTGTAAAATCGATGCCATACCTGTACTGGATTGTTCAAAAGGATGGCATATGTGGTGTTTCATGCTGTTGTTTCTGTTGAGGGTCCGGGACCCTCGTCTAAAAAGGCTGAAGGAGAACGAACTTTACTGGGTGTCCAAGCATCTTTTTCCATCTCCCGTTTCCTAAAAATTATCTCCGGGTTTGTAAAATCGATGCCATACCTGTACTGGATTGTTCAAAAGGATGGCATATGTGGTGTTTCATGATGTTGTTTCTGTTGAGGGTCCGGGACCCTCGTCTAAAAAGGCTGAAGGAGAACAAACTTTACTGGGTGTCCAAGCATCTTTTTCCATCTCCCGGTTCCTAAAAATTATCTCCGGGTTCATAAAATCGATGCCTTTCCTTATACTCGATTGTGCAAAAGGATGGCATATGTGGTGTTTCATGCTGTTGTTTCTGTTGAGGGTCCTGGACCCTCGTATAAAGAGGCTGAAGGAGAACGACCTGTACTGGGTGTCCAAGGATCTTTTTCCATCTCCCGGTTCCTAAAAATTATCTCCGGGTTCCTAAAATCGATGACATACCTGTACTGTATTGTTTAAAAGGATGGCATATGTGGTGTTTCATGCTGTTGTTTCTGTTAAGGGTCCTGGACCCTCGTATAAAAAGGCTGAAGGAGAACCACCTGTACTGGGTGTCCAAGCATCTTTTTCCATCTCCCGGTTCCTAAAAATTATCTCCGGGTTTGTAAAATCGATGCCATACCTGTACTGGATTGTGCAAAAGGATGGCATATGTGGTGTTTTATGCTGTTGTTTCTGTTGAGGGTCCGGGACCCTCGTATAAAAAGGCTGAAGGAGAACAAACTGTACTGGGTGTCCAAGCATCTTTTTCCATCTCCTGGTTCCTAAAAATTATCTCCGGGTTCCTAAAATCGATGCCATACCTGTACTCTATTGTGCAAAAGGAAGTAACCTTACCATGGGTCCCAGACCGCATGTCTTGTTGTTATATTTTGTCAGGGTAATCGGGCAGGCCATATCGACCTCCCCCGATAGGTGGAGTAACACGTATTAAAGTGCTAAGAATAGTACTACTTAACACAACCTAGTTACCATGGCTCCCAGACCGCATGTCTTATTGTTATATTTTGTCAGGGTAATCATGCAGGCCATATAGACCTACCCGGATAGGGGAGTAACAGGGATTAAAGTGCTCAGAATAGTACTACTTAACACAACCTTACCATGGGTCCCAGACCGCATGTCATATTGTTATATTTTGTCAGGGTAATCATGCAGGCCATATAGACCTCCCTCAATAGGGGGAGTAACAGGGATTAAAGTGCTCAGAATAGTACTAGTTAACACAACCTTACCATGGGTCTCAGACCGCATGTCTTATTGTTATATTTTGTCAGGGTAATCAGGCAGGCCATATAGACCTCCCCCGATAGGTGGAGTAACACGTATTAAAGTGCTAAGAACAGTACTACTTAACACAACCTATTTACCGTGGCTCCCAGACCGCATGTCTTATTGTTATATTTTGTCAGGGTAATCAGGCAGGCCATATAGACCTCTCCCGATAGGTGGAGTAACACGTATTAATATGCTAAGAATAGTACTACTTAACACAACCTAGTTACCGTGGTTCCCAGACCGCATGTCTTATTGTTATATTTTGTCAGGGTAATCCGGCAGGCCATATAGACCTCCCCCGATAGGTGGAGTAACACGTATTAAAGTGCTAAGAATAGTACTACTTAACACAACCTAGTTACCATGGCTCCCAGACCGCATGTCTTATTGTTATATTTTGTCAGGGTAATCAGGCAGGCCATATAGACCTCCCCCGATAGTTGGAGTAACACGTATTAAAGTGCTAAAAAAAGTACTACTTAACACAACCTAGTTACTGTGGCTCCCAGACCGCATGTCTTATTGTTATATTTTGTCAGGGTAATCAGGCAGGCCATATAGACCTCCCCCGATAGGTGGAGTAACACGTATTAAAGTGCTAAAAAAAAGTACTACTTAACACAACCTAGTTAACGTGGCTCCCAGACCACATGTCTTATTGTTATATTTTGTCAGGTTAATCAGGCAGGCCATATAGACCTCCCCCGATAGGGGGAGTAAAAGGGATTAAAGTGCTAAGAATAGTACTAGTTAACACAACCTTACCATGGCTCCCAGACCGCATGTCTTATTGTTATATTTTGGCAGGGTAATCAGGCAGGCCAAATAGACCTCCCCCGATAGGGGGAGTAAATGGGATTAAAGTGCTAAAAATAGTACTAGTTAACACAACCTTACCATGGCTCCCAGACCGCATGTCTTGTTGTTATATTTTGTCAGGGTAATCATGCAGGCCATATAGACCTCCCACGATAGGGAGAGTAACAGGTATTAAACTGCTAGGAACAGTAATACTTAACACAACCTAGTTACCATGGGTCCCAAACCGCATGTCTTGTTGTTATACTTTGTCAGGGTAATCATGCAGGCCATATAGACCTCCCCCGATAGGGAGAGTAAGAGGTATTAAACTGCTAAGAACAGTAATACTTAACACAACCTAGTTACCATGAGTCCCAGACCGCATGTCATATTGTTATATTTTGTCAGGGTAATCATGCAGGCCATATAGACCTCCCTCAATAGGGGGAGTAACAGGGATTAAAGTGCTCAGAATAGTACTAGTTAACACAACCTTACCATGGGTCTCAGACCGTATGTCTTATTGTTATAATTTGTCAGGGTAATCAGGCAGGCCATATAGACCTCCCCCGATAGGTGGAGTAACACGTATTAAAGTGCTAAGAATAGTACTACTTAACACAACCTATTTACCGTGGCTCCCAGACTGCATGTCTTATTGTTATATTTTGTCAGGGTAATCAGGCAGGCCATATAGACCTCCCCCGATAGGTGGAGTAACACGTATTAAAGTGCTAAGAATAGTACTACTTAACACAACCTAGTTACCGTGGTTCTCAGACCGCATGTCTTATTTAGTGATGTCCCGAACTGTTCGCCCGCGAACGGTTCACAGCGAACATAGCTTGTTCGCGTTTGCGTTTGTGGGCGAACACATGGCGATGTTCGATCCGCCCCTATGTGTCATCATTGTGGAAACTTTGACCCTTTATGTCACATCCGCCTGACACATTAGAGCCAATCAACATCAGACACCTCCCTCACAGACACTCCCAGCTACTCGGAATCCGCCATTTTAGACTCATAACGACCTTGCTTTCTTAATGAGAGGACGTGTTGTGTTTTTGCTCCTGACATTAATAGGAAAAACATAGCTAGGCTAGTGTATTTAGTGTCCAGAAGGACTCCACTCATCTGTGCTGCAAGCACAGCACCCCAAAAAGCCCTTTTTAGGGCTATATTTCGTGCCGTTATTTTTTTTTTTTTCGTTTTTTTTTTATTAGCATTTGCCTGGCTTTCAGCTGTGTGTTTAAGGCTCACAGCATATGCTGTGACTACTGCCACCACTGATATCTCCCTAACAACATTAGTTTAAATTTAACTAACCCAAAAATTTAATTATTTTTCTAGTGTCATTTTTTTTAATTTTCTATCAGGCCAGAGTCACACAGCATATACTCTGGTTCATTGCTCTGTGCCAGCCAGCAGCCACCAGTGTTAATATCCGTTTATAACATTATTTTTAATTTAAAAAAAATAAATAAAATATTTTGCTAGTGTAATCTAATTACATTTACTATCATGCCTGTGTCTGTCATGCTCACTCAGCATTAATATACCTCCTTTTTTTTCAGTATTTTGGTTAATTGTTCTGTGCCAGGCAGCCACCCAGCACTCATATCTATTCTTCTTCACCTTAATTTTAATATAAAAAAAAAAAGTTTAAATTTGTTTGCTAGTGTAATCTAATATAATTTTCTATCCAGCCTGTGTGTTTTGCTGACATAGGCCTAGATTTAGAGTTCGGCGGTAGCCGTCAAAA